>NC_072373.2:28742196-29045227 GCF_028885625.2 Pongo pygmaeus
CTTGTTAATTTTCTGTCTCGATGATCTGTCTAATACTGACAGTGGGGTATTAAGGTCTTCCACTATTACTGTGTGTGGGGGGGTCTAAGCCTCTTTGTAGGTCTTTAATAACTTGTTTTATGAATCTGGGTCCTCCTATATTGGGTGCATGTATATTTAGGATAGTTAGCTCTTCATGTTGAATTGAACCTTTTACCATTATGTAATGCCCTTCTTGGTCTTTCTTGACCTTTGTTGGTTTAAAGCCTATTTTGTCAGAAACTAGGATTGCAACCCCTGCTTTTTTCTGCTTTCCATTTGCTTGGTAAAGTTTCCTCCATCCTTTTATTTTGAGCCTAAGTGCGTCTCTGCACGTGAGATGTGTCTCTTGAATACAGCACACTGATGGATCTTGTCTTTACCCAGCTTGCCATTCTGTGTCTTTTAATTGGGGTATTCAGCCCACTTACATTTAAGGTTAATATTGTTATGTGTTAATTTGATCCTGTCATCATAATGCTGGGTGGCCAATTTTGCAGACTTGTTAACATAGTTGCTTCATAGTGTCATTGGTCTGGGTACTTCAGTGTTGTTTTTTTGTAATGGCTGGTAACAAATTTTCCTATCCATGTTTAGTACTTCCTTCAGGAGCTCTTGCAAGGCAGGTCTGGTGGTGGCAAAATCCCTCAGCATTTGCTTGTCTGAAAAGGATTTTACTTCTTCATTTTTGAAGCTTAGTTTGACCGGATATGAAATTCTGGGTTGAAAATTCTTTTCTTTAAGAATGTAGAATATTGGCCCCCAATCTCTTTTGGCTTGCAGGGTTTACACTGAGAGGTCCACTGTTAGTCTAATGGACTTCCCTTTGTAGGTGACCTGGCCTTTCTCTCTGGTTGCCCTTAACATTTTTTCCTTCATTTTGACCTTGGAGAATCTGATGATTATGTGTCTTGGGGTTGATCTTGTGGAGTATCTTATTGGGGTTCTCCGTATTTTCTGAATCTGAATGTTGGCCTGCCTTGCTAGATTGGGGAAGTTCTCCTGGATGATATCCTGAAGTGTGTTTTCCAACTTGGTTCCATTCTCCCTGTCTCTTTTAAGTACTCCAATCAGTCCTTTTACATAGTCCCACCTTTCTTGGAGGTTTTGTTCATTCATTTTCATCCTTTTTTCTCTAATCTTGACTGCCTGCCTCATTTCACCAAGATAGTCTTCAAACTGATAGTCTCTCTTCCACTTGGTCTATTCGGCTATTGCTACTTGTGTTTGCATCGTGCTGTGTTTTTCGGCTCCATCAGGTCATTAAGTTCCTCTCTAAACTGGTTATTCTAGTTAACAACTCCTGTAATCTTTCGTCACGGTTCTTAGCTTCTTTGCATTGGGTTTGAACATAATCTTTTAGCTCAGCAAAGTTCATTATTACCAAGCCTACTTCTGTCAGTTCATCCATCTCAGCTTCAGCCAGTTCTGTTCCCTTGCTGGAGAGGTGTTGCAATTATTTGGAGGAGAAGAGGCATTCTTCTTTTGGGATTTTCAGCATTTTCGAGTTGGTTTTTCCTCATCTCCGTGGATTTATGTACCTTTGATCTTTGAGGCTGTTGACCTTTGGATGGGGTTTTTGTGGGGTCTTTTTTGATGTACTTGTCGTTGCTTTCTGTTTGTTTTTCTTCTAACACTCAGGCCCCTCTTCCGCAGGTCTGCTGCAGTTTTCCGGGGGTCCACTCCAGACCCTGTTTGCCTGGGTATCACCAGTGGAGGCTGCAGAACAGCAGATTGCTGTCTGCTCTTTCCTCTGGAAGCTTCGTCCCAGAGGGGCGGCAACCTGATGCCAGCTGGGACTCTCCCGTATGAGTTGTCTGCTAAACCCACTTGGGAGGTCTCACCCAGACAAAAAGCACAGTATCATGGACTTCCTTAAGGAAGCAGTCTGGCTGCCCCTTGGTGGAGCTGGTGCTCTGTGCTCGGGGAATCCCCCTCATTCTGAATGCCCAGACTCTTCAGAGTCAGCAGGTAGGACTGCTTAACCTGAGACCACAGCTGTCCCTCCCCGCAGGTGCTCTGTCTCAGGGAGATGAGAGTTCTGTCTGTAAGACCCTGGCTGGAGTTGCTGGGATTCCTGCAGGGAGGCCCTGCCTGGTGACAAGGGATGGATCCAGGTCCCACCTAAAGAAGCAGTCTGGCTATGATCTGCCACAGCTGCTATGCTGTGCTGTGGGGAATACAGCCCAGTCCAAACCATGCATCCTCCCTAACACTAGCAGGGGAAAATCACTGACTAGAGCTGCAGTTATGGCGGTTGCCCCCCACGCTGGGAACTTGGTCATCTTAGGCAGACTTCAGGCTGCTGTGCTGGCCAGCAGGGATTCCAAGTCAGTGGCTCTTAGCTTGTGGGGATCCATGGGAGTGGGACCCACTGAGTGAGGCTGCTTGGCTCCCTGGCTTCAGCCCCCTTTCCACGGGAGTGGACGGATCTCTTGCCTTTCTGGAGTTTCAGGAGCCACCAGATTATGTAAAAACTCCTGCAGCTCAGTGCCTGTCCAAACGGCTGCTGACAGGCGCAGCTGCCATGGGTCTGCCCAGTTTTGTGCTTGGGACCCAGGGCCCTGGTGGTGTAGACTCATAGGGAATCTCCCAATCCATGAGTTGCAAAAATCCATGGGAAAAGCGTAGTGCCCCAGGCAGGCAGCACACTCCCTCACTGCCTCTCTTGGCTCGGGTAGGGAGGTCCCTTTGCCCATTGCAGCTCCTGGGTGAACCGCCCGCCCCCATCCCTGCTGCTTTTCTTTGCTTTTCTTGGGTTACACCAACCACCTAGTCAGTTCTAATGAAAGAACCTGGGTACTTCAGTTGGAAGGGCAGAAATCACTCGCCTTTTGCGTTCCTCTCAGTGGGAGCTGCAGACAGGCATTGTTTCTACTCAGCCATCTTTGGCCCTTCCTCCTTCCCCTTATTTTGTAAAAAAATTGATTAATACTTTTCTTAGCGTTCATGTCTTAGTCTATTTGGGCTGCTATAAAAAAATCATAAACTGGCTGGCTTATAAACAACAGAAATTTATTTCTCACAGTTCTAGAGGCTGTGAGATCAAGATCAAGGTGCAGAGATACTCGGCATGTGAAGGCCCGCTTCCTAGATGGCCACCTTTTTGTTGTGATTTCACATGGTAGAAGGGTAGAACAAGCTCCCTGGGGCCTCTTTTGTAAGGGCACTAATCCCATTCGTGAGGGCCCTCATGACCTAATCACCTCCTAAAGGCCCTGCCTTCTAATACTACCACCTTTAGGGTTAGAATTTTAACACATGAATTTTGGCAGAGGGTGCGGGGGGCACTAAGATTCATACCACAGTGGTTTACAACATTTTATATTTTGTACTGCTTACACATGTGACAGATAATATGGAAAATACCTTTACAAGTTTTATTGTTTTCTTGATTCAAAAACAGCACAACATATTTGTGTCTTCAAAACTCAACACTTAGCTCCCAAGTTTCTAGGCTAGTCAAGGGTTTTCCCTGAACTCCCACATATAATTTTTGGATGGGAATTTCTAGAAGGAAAATATTAAGTTTATTTTTCCTGCACCTTACTTACAAATAGTAATACTCTGCTACAGTTTGAATGTGTCTCCTGAAGTTCCTGTGTTAGAAGCTTGATCCCCAATGCAAAAGTGTTGGGAGGTGTGGCTGATAAGAGGTGATTAGGCTCTGGTCTCACAAAGGAATTCTTGTGAAAGTGCGTTAGTTATCTGAGAGTGGCTTTGTTATAAAAAGCATTTTTGGCCCCCTCTTGTCTTCTTGCATGTGCCCTCTTGACCTCACTTTATGCCATGGGATGATGCAGCAAGAATGCCCTCACCAGAAGTTGGCATCTTGATATTGAACTACCCAGCCTCCAGAGCTGTGAGAAATAAATTTCTTTTCTTTATGAAGTATCCATTATGTGGTATTCTGTTACAGCAACACAAAATGAACTAAGAAAGACTCCTTTCATTTCTAGTCTGTGATGGTTGTGGGTAATGAACAAAACAGATGACTCAGATAACTAACCAAAACATTTATCCAACCATTATTCTATTTAACTATTTAACTCAAAACTCCCCCCATGCTGTCTATCAACTGGCCAGTTTTAAAGATCATCTGCCAGTATCATCCTTCAGTCAAGATACTAAACTAATATTAAATAATACTGTCAATAGAATCATACTTATAAGCAAGAGCTTTTACTATTGACTAAGACAATTCTGATTTTATAAACGTTAAATGTACTATCACCTATTAATTACCTATGGATGTTATGGGCATTATTTCTTTTTCCATCAGAAAGGAAGGGAACATTTCATGCCATTTGAATGGATTTAATGTTTTCCATTATATTCTACTGACACTGGTAGAAATGTTCATTTGTTCAGGCAATATTTTACACTATTACAGGGCTTGAATTGTAAATGCTCAAGTACTTTCTAAAAATTACCTCAAAGAAAAGGTATTAAAGCTGTGTATTTTGGCTTTAAAGCAGTGATTAGCAAACTTTTTCTGTAAAGAGTCATAGAGTCAACATTTTAGGTTTTGTGGGCCACACCATCAATGTCACCAATAGACAAGAAAATGCAAATTGAAAACAAATGGATGCCTTTTTTTTTCTTTTTGCCCTTCAGATTGGCAAAAATGTTAAAGATTGATAATATCCTGTTGATGAGTTTGTGGAGAAATAACTACTCTCTAAATTATCCCAACCATTTGGAAAATTACTTTGGTAGCATTTATTAAAAATTTAAATGTATATATTCCAAGGATATACACATAGTCAAGTATACCAAGACACATCAGAGCTGAGGTTTTAGGTGAGGTGAGTGCGAGTGGGGATGGGGCTGCACAGACCAAGGGTGACTGTGTCATGGACTGAGGAGCATGAGGAGCCTGCCTCTTTGCGGCTGAGGTTAAAAAGAAGTGTTGCCACATAGACCCAGAGATGGAACTTTAAAGAATGCTTCTAATAGAAGTATACCAATAACATAAATGTATAAGGATGTGCACTCTGGAGAATGAAAAACTGAACACTTCACCAGAAGAAAGGTTGAATAAATTATGATATATCTGTCAATATCAATGAAATAATATGCATCTATTAAAAAGATCTTGATGTTCTGATCTAGAAGGACCCCCAAACTATTATAAGTGAAAAAAATTAAAATGTTACATAGTATGATCTCATTTTTATAAAAAAGTAAAATAAAATAATGCTCTGTGTACATATACATTCACTTATTTATTTTTATTTTTATTTTTTTGACAGGGTCTCTCACTCTGTCACCCAGGCTGGAGCACAGTGGTACAACCATAGCTCATAGCTCACTGCAGCCTCAAACTCCAGGGCTCAAGTCATCCTCCCTCCTCAGCCTTCCAGGTAGCTGGAACTACAGGCATGCACTACTACACCAGGCTAATTTTAAAATATTTTGTAGAAATCAAGTCGCACTAGGTTGCCCAGGCTGGTCTCAAACTCCTGGCCTCAAGCAAGCCTTCCTCCATGGCCTGCCAAAGTGCTGGGATTACAGTCATGAGCCACTGCACCCGGCCTATGTTTTCTTTAATGAAGGAAAACCTATAGAAGAATTCATCCTAAATGATTAGCACTAGTTATATTAGGAGTTCATACTAAAAGGAAATGGATAGGGAAGAAGAGATGATTAATTTTACTTTAGAAACTCCTATAGTGCTAAAATTAAACAAAATATATTACTTTGGTTTCTCAAACTACCAAAATTAAAACAGTAAATAACAATATATTATAGTATTATGTGGCTAAGAACAGAATTTCTCTATCAAAATCTTTTCGCTTATGTTGTTTTAAAAAAATGATAAGTGTGGCATAATTAATTTGAATTTAAACTAATTCCTTAATTTTTATGCCTTCTTTAATAAATATGCTTCGAATACACACTATATGCTTCAGCACTAATGACTCTGAGAAAGCTACTGTGTCAATATACAACAGATTATAAATTTGGGGAGATAAGGTTTACATGGGAAAACAACAGTGAATGAAACAAGACAGCTTATAAACAGCTAAGAGCTAAATGACAGGATAAGCAATTGAAAAAGCTGATGGGTTTTGGAGTATTCGGCCGTAAAAGATTCTGTCCAGGAGACAAGACTTGAAATGATCTATGGAAATGGAATTTTCATAATGTAAGGGGAATGTTTAGGCAAGGGCACTACATAAAGACAGGCATGGAGATAGACAAAGCTGAGTATGTTCATGGGAAAATAAGACTCAGTTCAGTCAAATGACAGGTTAATATTAAATGGTAGAAAGTACAGGACCAATTATTTCTTTCTGCTATGTGGGGTGATTACACTGGAAACTGTCCTCTAAGGCAAATAGTGGCTTCTCTAGCAAAAAAAAAAAAAAAAATTTTAAGCCCCGTTATAGTTCAATCATTTCTAAACAGATCAAGTAGAAGCTAAGTGGTTTTATCCATCAATTCTTGAAGTGGTTATGCACATCTGTTCCACAGACTAAAAGGTGATAATCTAATCATATCATACATGCATATTCAAATATACATAACCATATTCAAAAGAGGTAAGGCTCCAGTGGACTACATAAAATAATGGATATTAGGGAGTTGAAGCCACTTGGAATTTTGCACATTTTGGTATCTTATCTTGCATTTGCTATTTAAAGTAATTTTTTTCTCTCCTGTCCACAGGCTAAGGTTTTTTTTTCTTCCTTCTGTTGGTTTAAAGGTTTTAATTCTTTGTTCTTACATTGTTCACCCTTAAGTTCCTGAACTCATGTTTGCTGCTTACTGCTAATGATTTCTTTCTTTCTTTTTTTTTTTTTTTTGAGATGGAGTTTCACTCTTGTTGCCCAGGCTGCAGTGCAATGGCGTGATCTTGGCTCACTGCAACCTCTGCCTCCCAGGTTCCAGAGATTCTCCTGCCTCAGCCTCCCAAGTAGCTGGGATTACAGGTGTGCACCACCATGCCCAGCTAATTTTATATTTTTAGTAGAGACAGGGTTTTATCATGTTAGCCAGGCTGGTCTCAAACCCCTGACCTCAAGTGACCCAGTCACCTCGTCCTCCCAAAGTGCTGGGATTACAGGTGTGAGCCACTGCACCTGGCCTCTTAACTGCTAATGATTTCTTAAACTTACTCCTATCATCTGCCTAACACGGCATGTGTTTGTTTATATTTCTTTAATCTCCACCTCTATCCTTATGCCCTGGATACTATTCAGAGTTTTGATTCTGAATTTTCATTATTTTCCTCTTTTTGCTTATGTTACTACACACAATACTTTAGTAAGTTGATTACTTTCAACTCCTATATATTTTACAGCAACATTCTAGATTCATTTCTTTTCCTGTAAGAATACTTCCTCCAACTAAGGTGTTTTCAAATGGTCACCGTGTAGTCAAATAGTTGAGACATTTTATGCCAAAGAACGTGGTTTTTGTACCTTCATATTTAAATGACAACATGGCTAGATAAAATTTCTGGGCTCAATAAGCTTTTCTTTCAATACTTTAAAAATATTTTTCCCTTTATCTTACTGTATCCATGTTGCTATTGATAAACCTAAGGTCAATCTGAATCTTGTTCCTCTTTTTTTTTTTTGAAACGGAATCTCGCTCTGTTGCCCAGGCTGGAGTGCAGTGGTGCGATCTTGGTTCACTGCAAGCTCCACCTCCTGGGTTCAAGCTATTCTCCTGCCTCAGCCTCCCGAGTACCTGGGACTACAGAATCTTGTTCCTTTTAAGGTCGTCTGCGCTCTGACTCTGGAATCTTTAAAATATTCTTCATCTTTTTTTTGGTATCTATAAATTCTATTTTAAGAGTCCAGGAATAGGTTTTCTTTCTGGCTTCTATTTGCCACTCTGGGTCTTTTCAAAATGAAATCTTCCCTCTTTATTTTTTGTTATTATTTCTTTAACTATTTCTTCTCCTTCATTTTGCTCCCTTTCCTTTCAAAACACCTATTATCTGAATGTTACCAGCTCTATTTCTACATTTCATATATCTTAGTTTTCTTTTGTATTTTCTTATCTCTATTCTTTCCTGCTGCCTTATGGGAGAGCATCTCAAACCCTCTTCTAGTTCCCATTATATAGTTTCTATAGTTTGCTGTTTTAAGTGAATAATGTGAGGCAACTTTATAACTTAATTATTTAACTGAGTCTGCCTTCATTAAACAGCTTATTTGTAAATAAAAATGAAATGTGCCAATGTAATATTAAATAAACATTATAAAAAGGAAAATGAAGCTGGAAAGTTTAATGTACCATTTTGTGTTGAGGTTAAGTGTTACACATGCAAAAAAGAATTCTTTTTTGTTGTTTTTAACTTGCATTTATGAGAAGTGTGGTCCCTTTTGCATGTTCTTTAAATTATAATTCCCTTTAAAATTTTCAATCATTTAAAAAAAGAAAGATAAAAATTTTACACATAACTCTAAAACAAGTTATTACAATAAATTGCAATATACCAGAGTATTTACTCACACTTGGAATAGTTGAAGATTTTTTCCTCTCTGGCCCTACAAGAGGGCTTGCAGTCATCTCGCTTTTTGATCCAACTGTTGTGCTGCCAAGTTTTCGAGCCACATCTTTGTCCCACTCCTCTTTCTGTTCACTTTCCACGCTGTTAGCCTGAGGTCTTTTGGTATATGATACAGCAGGAGGAATGGATGGACCAGCTATAATTTTTTTAAAAATAGCATAATGAGCTGAAAAACAACTGATCTATTTTCTGCTCACAAACAAAAACTCTGTATTAAAATTATCCATATTTGCATGCTTTAAACTCTGAACAAAGATTAAATTTCGATTTCAAAAATCAGGTCAGTCCCTGCAAAAGGGATTACATTTATAATTCAGTAATATAAGTCTGTGAGAACTAGATAACACAAGCACATAGAGACGTGAATGTACAATGCTTTAAGACCACAAGTTTGGGAAGAACCCGTGTGTTGTTTCACTTATTTGACTTTTTCTCCTACCATGATCACTGAAACGCCGCTGCTTCTGATTTGCTGAGATACTTCTCTGGACCTTCAGGTGAGCAGGGGACTGAAGAGTGCTGTTATTTAAGTCACTACTGGGCCGGGACCTCTGACACAAGTTTCCACTGGATAACGATTCACCACCTTCAAACTATAAGAAGAAAAACCACAAGGATTTTAAAGCAAAAAAAAAAAAAAAAAAAAAGTTTGCACAAACACTGCACTCTTGATTTTCTAAATGACTTAAAGCTATACAAGAAGTAATCCAAAATGAAAAAACAGTGTAGTATTGGGCCTAGAACTTTAGGTTGGCAAGCAGGAAAAGGGGTGAACTGGATAGAATATGCTTTACTGACTACTCATAATCTTCTATTATCTTGTACAAATCCTTAGTTTAGTCAAAATACCAAATAACAGCTACCAATTATTGAATGGGTTATTATAGACTAGGCACTGTGCTAAATAAGCTCTTTCTATATGTTACTTTATTTAATCATCACAACAAACCTATGATGTATTAACCTATACTTTATAGATGGAAAAACTGAGGTTAAAAAAGTTAAGGGACATCATTGAAATTCAAACTTACAATAAAATCTAAAATTTTAAATATACACAAATGTATATACACATACGTATGCATATAAACATACATATAGATTTGTTTGGTTTTCTCCACATTTGCAAAAAAAATCTGGTTTACTGTTTCTGATCAGGAAATTATATCTATTTAGAACTCAGCATGGTAAACTGCGGGTTGACACACTATCCCTCTCTCTGTAACATACAAGTTGTTTGCTGTCAGCAAACTTTTGTTGGAATCACTGGCATCCCAATAGGAAATCTAAATTCATACATAGATAATACTAATGATAAACCATAGAGCAATACTGATGATAATAAACAGCTAATGCAGAGCACATAATAATCCACTAGAAACTGTTCCGAGTTTATAAGTACTCATTCAACACTTTCAATGATCCTAAAAGATAAGCACATTATTGCCCTCATTTTATAGATAAGAAAACTGAGGCACAGAAAATTAATTGCCTTAGTTGCATAGTTAGTGGTTGTGCTGGGGTAGGGCAGGGGTGGGGGTGCTTAGATCCAGTGAAGCTGGCTCCAAAGTTCAGGCTCTTACTACTTACCAGTAGCCTCATTCATTTATATTTGATACAATTCATACTTCATTTAAATTCATGCGTGGTATGGTTATATACTTATAAAATTAGTGCTTCTTTTATATTTAAATTAACAGGAAAATTAAAGACTTCAGGAGTATACTTTAAAATCTAAGTGGAAACAGTTCAAAGCCTTTAGAAATAACCATTTGTACTATTTCCCACTTAAAATTCTCTTGACTTGGCTTCTTTGATACCACATCTCTAGCTATTAATGTCTCCACTAAAGATTCTCTTCCATTATAATAGTACCTACCTGGTAGGTTCACTGGGAGGATTAGATTAATTAATATTTGTAAAGTCCTTAGAACAGTTCCTGGCACACAACTGTGTGCAATGTGTTCCCCTCTAATGAAGACTCCAAATCTATTAATTGTTCAAATCTCTCCCTCCAATTCAGATCTTTATATCCAAATGCCTAATAGACAGCTCCATCCAACAGGAATCTCAAATTCAACCATCTCAAATTGAACTTCCCCTCTTCCCCGTGAAATCTGTACCTTTCCTATCTTGGCAAATGTGCTTACACAGTCATCCATATTGGAAATCTCATGGGCTCTGATCTCTTATTTCCAACTGGTCCCCAAGTACTACTGTTAATTCTACTTCTTACATGTCACACAGACCTGCCTTGGTGGGTCTGACCTTAGCCTGTTGTAGGTACATGTCCACCTATATGCTCCGAGAGTATGCTGTGCATCCCCCAAATCAGAACACATACTGTACCATACTATTAACTGCTCACCTCGCCTCTAGACTAAGGGCTCCTTGAGAGCAGAGACTTTCTCGTCCTTCTATTCACAGTACCCAGCATCGTTTCTGGTACAATAAAGGTTCAAAATATGTCAGCTGGAATGCACTGCTCCATTAACAGTTACTACGGAATTATAAATAATTTCAGCTTTTTGTCTCTAAAATACCTCCCACAGATGTCTAACTTCCAATAAATTGTTAATGCTCTATGATCTGTTCTTGACTCTCGATGTATAGCCTTTATATTTGTTTTCCTAAAGAATCATTTGCTTTTATGCTTCATGATATGGTTTGGATGCTCTGTCCCCTCCAAATCTCATGTTGAAGTGTGACCTCCAATGTTGGAGTGGGCCTAGAGGGAGGTATTTGAGTCATGAAGGTGGACCCTTCATGAATGGCCTGGTGCTGTCCTCATGGTAACAAGTTCTCCCTCTACGGGTTCACACTAGATCTGGTTATTTAAAAGAGCGTGGCACCTCCCCCACCTCTCACCTGTTCCCTTTTGCCATGTGACATGCTGGCTCCCCCTCACCTTCCATCATGTCTGTAAGCTTCCTGAGGCCCTTACCAGAAGCAGATGCCAACACTATGGCTTTGTATGCAGCCTGCAGTACTGTGAGTCAAATAAACTTCTTTATAAATTACCCAGTCGCAGGTACTTCTTTATAGCAATGCAAAACTGACTGACATGGTTCACCATTTGTATACAGTTATTTCCTGAATCTATCTTCTTATTATAGTTCTCCTGGCCTTGAGAATTCCCAATTGAAAGCATCAGTCACTTGACACTTTATAAGGCGAAATATCATCAAATAACCTTTCCTGGAGTTACCTCTTTTAAAAATCCTTTAAGACATACATTTTATTTTAAATGCTATCACTTCCTCATGTTTCACTCACTGTCTTTTCTGCACACCTGGAATAACCATATTACCTTTGGTGGGACTGTTACATTTGGATGCACAAGCTGTGGGGGCCATTCTCAAAGGCCAGGCTGTGAATGGTGGCTCTTGGAGCTAAGAAAGACAGTAGACCTATTCTTTCATAAAATCTCTCTTGGTACCCAGAAATAAAACCAGTTCATAATTTAACATCTTGATTTTTGAATTCCAATAAATAAGAATGTTAGGGTAGGATGTTTACATTATTTTTGATTCCACAAGAATATATTTACTAATATATTAGCTCAAGAAATAATTCGCAGTAATTTGAAAAGGTGAAAAACTTACTTCAGGTGGTTTTCTACCTAGAAGAATATAAGTAGCCATAACTTCATCATACTTCTGATTTATTAAGGCATCATTTATTTCATCTCGTGCAAAGCCCATGGTGACCATAATGTCTAGAAATTTAAAAAAGAGAAATTTTCTGAAAATGGTTTTATTTTCATAAACAAATCAACAAAAACGGGCAAGTTTGCCAACTTTGAATACGAAAACTTAGTCATGAAAATTTAAAGTGTAGTTTTAAAAACTTCTGGACTATTCACCTACGGATACCATATGTTCACAGATATTGTACAATGATAATTTTACATGCAGAAATTACCTACATCATTGTTAATATATTAATGGGCCCACTTAATTTCTCATTGCCTAATACATTCCTGAGCTAACTTTCTTTGTCCAGTCTAAGACATGTCAGTCTTTGTTACACACAAAATTCTCTGTCTTTCTCTCATCCTCAGCTACTAGTGAAGTGGTTTCTTTCATCTCTTAACAATTTCTGCTCTCTGATTTGCAGTAGGTTGACTCTTCTTTGGGAGATCTGAATTTCCATGGTTTTTCTGATCAGGTTCCTAACACCCTAAAATGCTCTCCCCTGCCACTCTGCCCTCAAGCCAGATAGGAACACAGCTGAGATGACTCAGTTGAGACTAAATGATGGCTTTGGGAAGGGATTGTGAAATGAAGAGAACAAGTTAGGAGAGCTCTGGCTGGGTATGGGCAGTAGCAGGACGAGTGAGGAGGGAGAATAAACATTGCTAAGACAATGGAAAAAGAAAGGGAGAGCCAAAGTGTTCAACTCTTAATTCGGTGCCTCTACATCTTTGGTTAAAATACATGCTATGTTCACTGATACTTATCAGTCTGATCAGTGCTGATAGTTACATCAGCGATTCCTCCTGCTGGGCACCACTGAAAGGAAAGAATTCGATTTATTTACATTAAGTTTTATATCACTGTTGTCAAACATTGAATGAGACCATAATATATATGAGAACAAATTAGGGAACTTGAAATATATAATTTTCAGTGTATTATCATAAAATGATAATGCAAGTATTTTTCAAATAAAAATTGCTTCCTATTTATACCCTTAAACACTATTTTGGCACACTAAAGGACTCTTACTTGTTGCCTAGGGACAGCACTTCTTACCATGTTTAAATACTTACCTATTCTTTTTGTGTCATTGAAATCTGGATCAGGCTCAGTATATGGCTTTAGTTCTTCTTCTTCATGACCAACATTCATCCATCGATCTTTCATTATTTGCTAGGAAATAAACTCTACATTATGTGTGGTCAATCAGAACATTCAGCCACTTATTATAGCTCTATTTTAGCAAATGTAAAATTATTAGTTCACTCAAGAAGTTTCACGTGACATTTCTAGTTTGATTAGTGGGCCAAAAAGAGGTGTAAGACTTTGGGACACACACACAACAACTATGACTATCTTCCTACACACTCACCAAATGCATTGATTCAAAATAGCATGCCTCTCTTATTCCTTCAAAGGGAATATTTTCAAATTTGGATATTTTAACATAAGAACTTAACTTCTTATAAAGCAGATTTTAACTTCTGCTTTAGATTTTTACATTTAAGATTAATACAGAGATTATAATTTTTTCCTGGTTTATGCCAAATGTATGTCTTATTTTAAAATCATCATTTACTAAAATATTAGTAAAGAAGAGGTCATGGGGAATGAAAATCAGGGTTAGCAGTAAAGCTATCAATAAAGATAGCTAAGATAATGTGGGAAGGGAAGGCAGTCAAAATTTAAAATCTAGAGTTAGGAATTAGGTAAGAATCAAGCTGGGGTTGATGTGAATTACCAGAGTCAGATTAAGCTAAGGCTGTGAAATAACAGACAGTTCTGGGCTGTTAAAAGGCAACCTTGTGGGGGCCAGCTACAGAATGGGAAAAATATTTGCAAAACATATACTGGATAAGGAGTAAATATTCAGAATATGTAAAGAATGCCTGCAATTCAATAACATCAAAACAAATAACCTGAATAAAAAATGGGCAAAGTAATTAATAGATATTTCTCCGAAAAAGATACGTAAGTGGCCAACAAGCAGGCTTGCTGTGTGAAAAGATGCTCAACATCACTAGTCATCAGGGAACTCAAAACCATAGTGAGCTATCACCTTATACTCATTAGGATGGCCACTATACTCATTAGGATGGCCACTCATTAGGATGGCCACTATCAAAAAACAGGAAACAAGTGTTGGTGAGCATGTGGAGAAATTGAAACCCCTGTGAACTGCTGGCAGGAATCTAAAATGGTGCAGCTGCTATGGAAAACAGTACAGAGGTTCCTCAAAAAATTAAAAATAGAACTACCATATGATCCAGTAATCCCACTTCTGGGTATTTATCCAAAAAAACTGAAAGCAGAATATCAAAGAGATATTCAGAAACTTATATTCACTGCAGCATTAGTCACAAAAGCCAAGATGTGGAAGGAACCTAAATGTCCATTGACAAATGAATTGATAAAGAAAATGTGGTACATAAATACAAATAAATATTATTCAGCCTTAAAAGAAATCCTGTTATATGTTACAACATGGATGAACCTTGCGGACATTATGCTAAGTGAAATAAGCCAATCACAGAAAGACAAATACTGCATGATTCTACCTATACAGATTATCTAAAGTAGTTAAACTCACAGGAACATAAAGTATAATAGAATGGTGATTGCTGGGGCTGATGAGGGGGAAATGGGGATTTGTTCAATGAGTACAGAGTGTTAGTCACACAAGATGAATGGTGATTGCTGGGGCTGATGAGGGAGAAATGAGGATTTGTTCAATGAGTACAGAGTTTTAGTCACACAAGATGAAAAAGTTCTGGAGATCTGTTGTACAACAATGTACACATAGTTAACGACACTGTGATACACACTTAGAAGTTGTTGAGGGTAAATATATGTTATGTGTTTTTTACCACCACCACCAAAAAAAAAAGGCAATCTAGTAGAGAATTTACTATACTCATGGTCAGGCAATGGGAAACTGGAAGAAACTTATTTGAATAATTCTGTATTAATTTAGAAAGATTGTTCACTTTTTATTACTACAGAATTTTAGGTTTTCATTTTAGGTGCTGATATATTAATTGCTTTTTCCAGGTCCTGTAAAGTACATTCTCCATCTTCAAACTTTACTTGCTAATATTCCACTAATTAGAAAAATAACTTCCCATATATATATCTTTTGAAGGCTAATTTCTTGACTGCCCAGGTACCTTCCCCTCATTTATTAATATCTACCTAAAGCTAATCACCAGAAAATAAGAAATCCAGGGCAGATCTCTAACAACTGGAATCTCTTAAGAATACTGCTGTGCTGGATTGGAGGCTTTTCCAGAGGTCATCGTCACATGATTTTTTTTTTTTTTTTTTTTAAAGACAGGGTCTCACTATGTTGCCCAGGCTGGAACTCTTGGGTTCAAGCGATCTGCTTGCCTCGGCTTCCCAAAGTGCTGGGATTATAGGCATGAGTCACCATGTCCGGCCACATGATACATTTTTAAATTAAACTTTCTAGAGAATTCATATTCTCTTGGAAGGCTAGGGATTGAGACTCAGGAATCCTTAGCCTACAGAGGATGCTGTACAAAAGTTGTGGGCTGGGTGGGATTCTCCAGGAAGAATGAATAGTGTAAGAATGAATAGAAGAGGGCTCAGAGTACAGCCTCAAGGAACACTAGTATTTCGAGGTTAGAAAGAAAAGAAATCCAAAAAGAAAAACCCACACAGCATGACATGGAAGGCAAGGAAAGAGTTCTTCGAAGAGGAGAGAGTGCTGTCCTGTCAAATATAGCCAAATGGTCAAATAAGGTGACGCCTAAATAAGTAGCCCCTTGTGTTTAGCAACAGAGATGGGGGACTTTGCTGGGGGAAGTTTCAGTGGAGTGGTGGCATTAGGAACCAGAAAGTAAATGGATTGATGAGGAATGGGTGATGGTTTAAGTGTCGATACTCTTCAAAAGGGCTCACTACAAAGGAGGAGCAAGATGGCAGCACTGAAAGGGGATTGCCGGGTTGAAGGATGCCTTTTTTAGTGGAAGAGATTCACGTATGTATAAAAGCTGAGGAAAAGGAGTCGATAGAGACAAGGTTCAGTTGGTTACAGAAAAGAGAGCCTTTTTGAAGGGGTGAGACACTGAGAAGGAAGGTAGATAGTCACCAAATCCAGCAAACAGATGAGTGAGTGATGTCTTCCAAAAAAGACATCTTTCCACTGTGACAAGCCGTGGGGAGAGATGGGGTCTGAACAGTTAATTTAATTTTTTTTTGTATAGAAATGTACCATTTTATTACAAAGAGTCTCAAAAATGAAAACGGTATCTCAAAAAGGAAACTAGACCACCAACCTCCACCTGCAGAATTAGGGGAAGACAAAGGGCAGGCAGTGTGAGTTTCTTGGCTCACCTGAGGCCACTGGGAAGGTATGAGAACAGAGCCAATCTAAAAATGGCTGATGTTACATTAGGAGCCTGAAAAGAACAGGAGACCCTTGAAGACCTGGCCACCCCTTCTAGAATGTTCAATAAGGGTACCTTTCCAAAGCTACTAAACAGGCATTTGGCATTTCAGGATTTTGTCTTATGGTTGCATGAAAGTATCCCTTTCACCCAAACCTGGTACTCTTTATGGTTCAAAGTTAAGAACTGGGGAAGGATGGAAGGATGGGTGGCAAGGCAGCTCCTAGAAGAGTTCACCCAGCATAGCTGCCCTGGGCTCAGGGCCTTGGTTTCTGTCTAGTCCCTGGGGATATTTATATTTAATAAACTTTCCTATAAATACACAGAGAAATACAAAGTATAAAATCTGAGGTGTTGGTGGAGAAAGGCAGGGGACTTGGCAAGAAGCCAGAGCTGGAGAGGTCTGCTCAGGCCAACCTGACCTCCTCCTTGACCCTTTTGGCTTCTGGCTTCTCCTCCTTGGTTTTCTCCTCTTCTGTGACTTCGCTCTTCTCATCTAGGTCCTTCTCTTTTCCATCCTGTTTTGACTCTCTTGGCTTTTTTGAAGTTGGAAGAGTTCTTGCGGCCACCCTCTCTCACCTCATCAGAGTCAGAGAACTCTTCCTCATAGGCAATTCGTTTGTCAGAGGAACAGATCGAGATCCATTTGTCAGGGTCTTCTTCGCTCTCATCGCCACTCTCCTCAGGGACGGATCCTCTGGAATCACCTGCATTTGGGCCCAGGTGTGTGGGGCAGCATTCTCAGGTTCTCAAACAGTCGCTGTTTATCTTCTCCAAGTACTATTCGTGTACTGGTTAGTCATACTGGAAGGACTGATGCGGAGCTTGAAATCTGGTCCAAACTATTCCAAGTAGTCGCCGTATGGAAGCTCATTAGGGATCTCTGTATCCAGGGCCACACCTGTCTCATATGTCCAGCACTAGGCAACATTACAAATGATGGAACCACTTCCTCCCAGCATTAGCATAGGCAGGTTAAAGCTCTTGACAAATTCCATACACTTGGCATACGCCCCCCCACCCCTTTTTTTTTTGAGATGGAGTCTCACTCAATTCTCCAGGCTGGAGTGCCCTGGTGCAATCAGCTCACTGCAACCTCCGCCTCTAGGGTGCAAGCGATTCTCATGACTCAGCCTCCCGAATAGCTGGGATTACAGAAGTGCACCACCACGTCTGACTAATTTTTGTATTTTTAGTAGATGCAGGGTTCCACCATGTTTGCCAGGCTGGTGTCAAACTTCTGACCTCAAGTGATCCTCCTGCCTGGGCCTCCCAAAATGCTGAGAACAGGCAAGAGCCACCACAACAGGCCGGCATGTGCTTTGATGATCAGATTGAAGCAACCTAACCAGTCCCCAGACAAGGAGTCTGAGCCACACTGTAAGAGCACTGCACTAGGCTGGAACATCTCTATTACTTTGAATGTGACCAGCTTGAAAATGGCCTCATAGGACTTGTCGTCAATCCCATCTCAGAGCAGGTAGTTAATAGCATAATACTTGCCTTTGCCAGCCCCAGTATCCTGTAGGTCCCTAGTTCCTGAAAAGTTCTCTCCATACTTAGGAGAAGATATAGTCATGACCCAGTCTGTGGTATAGAAGGCCTCCTCCATCCCATCGCCGTGGTGAATATCAATGTCAATATACAGCACCCTCTGGTGATAGGTTAGCAGTTCCAGGATGGCCAAGACAATGTCATTGATGTAATAGAAGCCAGATGTCATTGATGTAATAGAAGCCAGAGGCTTCTTGGCATGGTTCAGGCCCCCAGCCCAATTCACAGCGATGTCTATCTGCTGCTTATTAAGTTTCACAGCACTTGCCACAGAGCCACCAGTAGACAACTGTAAGAATTCAAACAGGCCAACTAATACTGGACAGTCCTTGCCGACGCTGAATCTGCATCTGCTTGCTGTGCTCGAACATGTAATCTGAACGGATGGAGCGCAAGAATTTAATGTAGTCATCCCTGTGGTACTTGGTCATCTCCTCAGTACTGGGTTTGTGAGGGTGACAGATTTCTATTTTTCAGTGGAGACCATAGCTGGGCAGCAAATTGTGAGTAGTAGATTTGGTGAGGCTTCATTGGATGGTCTTGTCTATAATAGTAATTTCCAACATCCCTGTCGTAATAGTAACAGACTTTCCTCCTGGTGCCCTGTGTCTGCGTCATCTTACTTGCCTCCCATCCCTCCCATCAGCTGGTCTCAACAGTAATGTTTAAGGTATGGGAATGGGAAGTGAAGAGTACTCATGACTTTTGGTTTCTATTTTCTCAGTGGAATAAAAGACAAGGATATTTGCCTAGAATGTTTTCCCCTATCTTCCCACCTAAGTTCCTTTTTATTTCAAAATGACCACATAAAGTCTGGGACCTTTCTGTTACTCTCTCCGTTACTCTCTTTCATGGCACCCTGATCTTTGCCTACAATTGAATGTAGCTTGTTGTTATGTAATATTTTGGTTTACCTGTTAATCATGTATCTCCACCACTGGACCATAAACCCAATCAAAGAATGATCCATGTCTGGTTTGTTCAATATTGCATATCCAGCACCTAAAAGTACCCAGCACTAAATGGTCAGTACATATTTGTAAATTGAATGAATAAAACCTCGTCTTAATCACTCATCTGTCCTTCTCCTGTGTTCCCATGGAACTCTGCTTATATCCTAGTGTTACTGTTATTAAACTCTACCTTTGATTACAGTTAGTTATGTAGAGGTTTATCTCCTTCATGTTATTTAAAGTCCTTGAGGACAAAGGCTGTGCCTTATATGCTGTTTTTCTCACTACAGATGCCTGTTTTTGAACAAGGTAGTGTTTTAAAATAATGTTGCTACAAGATCCCTGGATAAGACAGAATCCAGAGATTAGCAACAAGAAGACACCTTACGAAGTTGTTATAATGTCCAGGAAAGAGAACAGAGGATTGAACTAGACATGAGGAAATGGAAGAAAGAAACCAGAAATAGAATCTATTGCACTTGATGACAAGATTCATTTTGGTTCTGAGGGAATGGATGGAATACAAGAGAGTTCTGAGAATTTTAAACCAGGTGCCTGGTAGAATATGGTTTCTACAAATTAAGCAAGAAATATAGGAGCAACAGCAGATTTGATAGCTGAGAGATAAGCAATTAGAAGGAAAATGAAAATAACTTTCTGATGTTTCTCAGTTAAGTTGTATTTATTTGGTGCTCACTTCATATCCACATGTTCCTGTCAGAAAAAATATATACATGGATCAAACCCCTAAGTGATTTGTTTGTTATCTGGGGAAATGAGATTTACTTATGAAATCTAAAACTTTTTAAATTTTTTTTTTTGAGACAGAGTTTTGCTCTGTCACCCAGGCTGGAGTGCAGTGGCACAATCTCGCCTCACTGCTACCTCCGCCCTCCCAGGTTCAAGCGATTCTCCTGCCTCAGCCTCCGGAGTAGCTGGGATTACAGGCATGGGGACCATGCCTGGTTGATTTTGTATCTTTAATAGATATGGGGTTTCTCCATGTTGGTCAGGCTCTCGAACTCCCGACCTCAGGTGATCCACCCACCTTGGCCTCCCAAAGTGCTGGGATTACAGGCGTGAGCCACCGTGCCCAACCTATTTTTTTTTTTTTTTTTGAGATGGAATCTCATTCTGTTTCCCAGGCTGGAGTGCAGTGGCGCGATCTCAGTTCACTGCAACCTCCACTTCCCAGGTTCAAGTGATTCTCCTGCCTCAGCCTCCCGAGTAGCTGGGATTACAGGCGCTCACCACCATGGCCAGCTAATTTTTGTATTTTTAGTAGAGACAGGGTTTCATCATGTTGGCCAGGCTGGTCTTAAACTCCTGACCTCAGGTGATCTGCCCGCTTGGGCCTCCCAAAGTGCTAGGATTACAGGTGTCAGCCAAAACTATTTGAATACACAACAGAATTAACTATTTAAAGTTGTGCTATTAGCAGTGAGTTTTAATAAAGACCAAAAGAACAACTCGAAGTGTGGGCTGGGATTTTCAGGGAAGGAACTGTAAGGGGGCAGGATGTAAACTGATTTGAAATACAAGCAGTATTTGGAATGGTGCAAAGTCATGGCAGAAGGATGTGAGGAACAGTGAGGAGGCACCCTTCTTTTACTAAGCACACAGACTGTATACAATGAAAGAATACATTTTATACATTTTATAATTGGCATGGGAAAAAAAACAATAGCTGGACGCAGAAGGACTGACTGCTAATCCTCACGTAAAACTAGATTTGAGGCTAGGCTGAGTCAGAAAAAGTAGAAAATGCAGTGATAAGGAAAGAGAATTGGGCAGCAATGAGAGAATCAACAGAATTGGGCAGCAATGAGAGAATCAACAGTTTTGTTTCCCTTTATTATTATTATTCTAGTCACTGGAAATCACCAAGAGTCTACTTAGCAGTTTGTCTCACAACAACAGTTGTATTTCAAAGCAGAATAAAAGTAATCTTCTCAGAATGGAAGATAAAGGTTGGAAAGAAGATCTCCTTAAGAAAGGGAAGATGTGGGGGTTTAACTCTGTTAACTCAAAATCTGAGGGTCTTTTTCCAAAAGTAAAGCATAGAAAGCAACAAAGTATGGATACATGAAAGGGAAGAGAGATATGGACTACCTGCCCTTAGTTGTGTGAACCTCATGGGTATGTAAAATTCTTTCATGGTAACCAAAAGAGTTAACATTAAAAGTTGAGGGAGAAACGTTCCCAGAAAATGGAGGTACTGGGTGACAGGAGAGAGCTCATGTAACCCGAGTCTGGGTGGTTTCAGGCATGGTATAAAGAATTAGGCCAACAAACTGCACTAGACATAGGAACTAGCTGAATAAACTCATCCACTCCGATTTCATTTCAGGTATCTCATGAGAAACTAGAGGACAAAAACAATTCCAAAATTAACAAAACAAAGTTTACTCTAGCCATCAGTGCCAATGAACATAAATGACTGCCTGAGAGTTATATTAACAAAATAATTGATTAGACGAATTAAAGAATTAAACTAGCTATGGGAAATATACACTCTATACTTAGGTGTACATTTATTTTATCTTATTTGGAGACAGGGTCTTGTTCTGTCATCCTGGCTGCAGTCCAGTGGCGCAATCATGGCTTACAGCATCCTCAACCTCCTGGGCTCAAGCAATCCTCGTGCTTCAGCCTCCCGAGTAGCTAGGACTACAGATGTGTGACACCACACCCGGCTAATGTAGAGACAGGGTTTTTCCATGTTGCCCAGGTTGGTCTCGATCTCCTGGACTTGGGTGATCTGCCCGCCTTGGCCTCCCAAAGTATTTGGATTACAGTCATGAGCCATCAAGCCTGGCCTGAGGTGCACATTTTAAAAATATGGAATTTAGAACGGCCAGACAGAAATAATTTTACTTAAATGATTTCAACCTTTGTAAAATATACTATATGCTTCTGAATTTGTACACAGAAATCTTTCATTAAAAAATTATGAATTTTTTTTTTTGCTTTACTGTCATTTGGCAGACATAAACAAGACTAAAGATTATTTTAGTTAACAGCTGAAAAATTAAGTATCAAAAGTCAAAATAAACACTTTTATGGGAGGACCAACAATGACAAAGAGAGGGCAATAAGAGGAGCTTTGCTTCAGGCTCAAATTTTGCATTGTTTTGAAAGGTAATATAGTCCATCTTGGTTAAAGACTGGAAAAATGAACGAACACATACAAAACAGGGAAAGCAGAAAAGTTTTTCAGTTTCTTTCTAATAAAAAAATCTAGACATACTAATATTCCAATAAATGGGTTAAAAAAACCCTAGTGTACAACATAAAGCACAAATCCTTTTAAAATCATAATGTCTTCATTATGAGAGAACAGTATAACACATGGAAGTTCCAGACTAGTACAATTAGAAAGAGCTGACAGCATTCACATATATAACCTGAAAAAATTATATAACTGCTTGCTTATGCCTAGAAACAAACTATAGGCCTAGTAGAATGTGAAACTAATTTCATTAATTTTTATTTTCACAGATGATAAATAAGGCATTTAACTTATGAATCTTTAAGAAACACTTTGATAAAATATACAGTTATGTCTGGTAGCAACAGAAAGGTAAGTTAAATAAGTTTGAAACAATATGCAACCATGTAAAATTCTCTAAGTCAAATTTCAATATTAGCAAAATATATAGTGAAGAAAGACTAGAGGATACTCTAATCAATAATTCATGACACTAAAGTAACACTGAAAAAACATTCATGATGTTCCATTTTTTTTAAATGTGGAAATTAGCAGAAAAATATTTTATATTAAAATATGCAAAGTTGGTACAAATCTATGAGGCTTATTAACCAGACTCCTTAAGACAAGTAGTTAAAAGACACTGAGAGCTTATACATGAAGAAGCACAAACTATTCATTAAAAATATTCCATTTTGTTGCTAATAAAAGAAATACAAATTAAAGCAAGGCATCAAATACTAGAATTTGTAACCATTATTGAATCAGGCTATGGAGAATAGGTACATTCAAAATCCTTGGGTCACACACATCTTTTGGCAATGATAAAAAGAGCTATCCAATCACTTACACCCTTTGACCCAGTAATTCCACTCTGAAGAATTTATCTAAGCATATATCCCAAAGGGGAAAAATGTATACCACATTGTTTATTATCAAAAACAATGGAAACAACTCAGATGTGCAATAAGCAGGGAATAGTGAAATAAATTCTGATATGTAACCCAAGGAGAATAACATAGCTATTAAAAAGGAAGGAGTGCATTCTTATGACAAAGCAAGAAGTGCATATCAAAAGCTTCTAAGGTTAAAAAAAGGAATGGAACATAATATAAAACATTACTAACACATAAAATGTTATGTTTACATAATAAAGATGAGTATTTTGAAAATACCTTTAAAAAAGTTTACAGATTTTTTACTGTAAAGCTAATAAAATTGGTATAAAAAATAAAAGTGAAGACTAACAATTTTTGAAGTCACCAATATTTCTAGGAGAGTTTCTTAAGTTATGGTATAAGAAATACTTCTTTTTTAAAAAATGGTGTCAAGTTTCCCTGGAAAGTCATTTCTGGGAACTGTGAAGCAAATCAGCCTTTGTATAGTAATATCTATAATATTATGATAATATTTCCAGTGGGGACTCATGGTTTCATAGCTGAAAAACTTTGTTTTGGTAAGCTGGAACAGAAAGTTGCAGACTTTACTGAAATATATTAGAGTGGGCTTCTGATGATCAAATATTTTAGTAATAAAAATTTGGCTTTTAAATTCAACTCAAAGCACTCTAATATTTTAATCCTCAACATGTTACTAATGATAAAAGACTAAAGTGTTTGGCTACTATAAATTAATCATCTTTAAGACATAAGCACATCTTACCTACTGTCCACAGAGATCTGTAATATCTATTCCCCCAAAATAATTTTTGTATGTTCTTTATGCTCTGCTCATTAGCTAAGCTGCTGCTTCAACTCTGGGCATTTTATTGTGTCACTCAGGTAAAGTGGGGTTCTTATGATAAAAGTTAGTCACAAAACAGGATTACAAAACATGTTTTCTAAAGTTCATTATTTTAGAACTGATATGAGAGTCAACAATTTTAGCTTTTTAAATATTTCACCTAATTTTTTTATGAATAATGATGGAAAGCTTTCAAAATAAGTGATATAAAAGTGGGCATTATATAGTACATGTTCTCTATTAAAGCATTACCTCATATTTTTTTACCCCAAAAAGGGGGGAAAAGCCCACAAAACTCATAAGCTATAACTAATCACATTTAAACAAATAATTCAGTAAAAAAACATGATCATTAATGAACTGACACAAAGCATTTAAAATAATTTCCCAATGGAAGTCGCCATCCCTTAACTTCCAACAAAACATGCTGTATCTTCTACTGAAAAATATTTGTGGAAATAAAATTACAAAGCCCACACTAACCTGAGAGCTCTGTACACAGGGATGGCTCACTATAAGGCTGCCTCCTAAGCAGCATGAAGTCCGTGCCAGAAAGCCCCATTGCTACACTAAAAAAGTACAGTTTATATGAGGTTAATTCTCTGAATTCTCTACCCTTTCTATTAAGGCAAATAAAAGAAGACAGAAAGTACTAGTGAATAATGCATGCTGAATCTCTGAAATTATCTTAGTAAAGGCTAAAATATCATTCTTAAAAACAGATGGGCAAAATACTTAAGAAATAAATTATTCTAATTGCAGTGCCAGAAGAAAAAAAATAGTAGACATTTTGGCTATGTGAACTTGCCTGGCTGTAACATACTTAGTCCATTTATAATAGTGTCTATTATTATAAATAACCTCACATATGGAATGTATGTAGGCAACACAACAGTGTGTTAAGAAATGAAATGCCCGTTTCCAATATGTTGTACTTAAATATTTGTAAATTTTCTTTACTAAAGTTGAGAGGTTTCTATTACATTTTTATTTTATTTTATTTTATTTTTTTGTGATAGAGTCTCGCCCTGTCGCCCAGGCTGGAGTGCAGTGGTGCGATCTTGGCTCACTGCAAGCTCCGCCTCCCAGGTTCACGCCATTCTCCTGCCTCAGCCACCCCAGTAGCTGGGACTACAGGCGTGCGCCACCTCGTCTGGCTAATTTTTTGTATTTTTAGTACAGACGGGGGTTCACCATGTTAGCCAGGATGGTCTCGATCTCCTGACCTCGTAGTCTGCCGACCTCGGCCTCCCAAAGTGCTGGGATTACAGGCGTGAGCCACCGCACCCGGCCCTACATTTTTAAATGCTAGATATCAATGTCAGATATAGCTGTGAAATATTCACTAGATTAGAATTTTCACTATTTTCTTTTATCCTTGAAATATTTATTGAGTACTTACTAAAAACAAGGTTTCTGTTTTCGACAAAGCAATTTCTGACAGCGGCTACGTCTTCCTCCTTCTCTAACTAAAAGTCAACTTAACCTCTATTTTTGTGTTGTTTTTATTTAATATGGCACTGCAGAACAAAGAGGAAATAATAGTTTTTAGAGACAGCTACTGTGGCAACTTTTGAAAGTGAAAAAAATAGTGAAAAAAAGTCATGTAATTTTCCCTACCTATAAACAAAAGGCAGATTAGATAATTTGGCAATTTTCCTAAGAAAACATAGGAGAAAAATGCTTTTCAGTTCCTGGAATATTTTAATTGTTAAAATTTAAATTTGGAGTACAAAAATTTACTTACTTCCAAGCTGCCTCTCTTTATTGGATTCAGGACTAATAATTTCTTCAGAAGATTTTCACAGTCTGTGGACATATAGAAGGGAATACGGTACTTCCCTCGTAAAACTCGCTCTCGCAGTTCCTTAATAAAAGTGAAAGAAAGCACTTATAACTGGTTTTTGAAATAATCATACTTGGGGATAAAACATTAATAAAGAATTTAGCTGATACCTTTAAATTCTGGCCATCGAAAGGCAAGGAGCCACTGACTAATGTATAGAGAATGACGCCCAGACTCCACACATCCACTTCAGGCCCGTCATACTTCTTTCCTTGGAAAAGCTCGGGAGCAGCATAGGGTGGGCTTCCACAAAATGTGTCCAATTTGTTCCCAACTGTAAATTCATTACTAAAACCAAAGTCAGCAATTTTAATATTCATATCACCATCAAGGAGAAGGTTTTCAGCCTAAGAGGAAAATAATAAAAAGAACAATGTAAAAAGCCTACATAAAATAAAAATATTCGTAAAAGTGTTTTAGCTTCCGAACTTACATATCTCTTGCCTCTCATTTCTAAATGTAATATCAAATTTAGAAGCCCAGTATGGTACTTCAATGCATAACTGTTCTGAATTACATCTATATAAGACTAAATTTTAACACTACATAAGGAAAGCTCTCTTTATATGCATATATGCAACTACTTAAGAAAGGTTATTTAAAACCCATTTTCTTTCATAGGTTATTTTAAACTCATTTTTTTCCTCACAGTCAGAAACATCCTGGAAGCGTACCTTAATATGACCTACGCTAAAGAACATAATACTAATCCATCTTGGACTTAAACCAACATGATTACCCAAAGGAGCTCTATTTTAATAGAGTATTGTTGGTTAATGCAAGGCTCAAAGGTATATCTATAGTAACTGCCTGTCAGGGGTTCTGTGACTACTAATTCATTCCTTTGTCCTCTCTTATAGAATGTTCCCTCAACAAAGTACTGTTTCAGTAAAACATGACCAAAAAATACAGCCTCCATTATATCTTGTCTGTTTTAAGCTTCGTTTTGCTGTTCTAAAACTAGATTCTCTTCTTGAGGTATATTTTACATAGAAAACAATGACTTTTCCACGTTTTGAGATGGTTTTCCAAAATTCTAAAGCAGAATCACTCAAAGACAATATTTTACATGTCCGTATTGTAAACAGAAGCAACTCAATAAAGGACTTGCTTTTGTACATGTTTTATTTTAAACTTTATTACAACGGATGGATAGACTAACAAAGTTATAGGTTACTTTGTAGATGTGTTTTATCAGGTTCCAAAAAGAAATAAAATTTGACTAAAACAAAAATCAGATTTCTCTATATTACTGGAAGGTCCAACAATTATAAGAGTCAAGCACTCTGCCCATCATATATCTCTTCCCTCCCTACCCACCACAACCTTTCTTTTCTTCTTTTTTGTGGTATACTAGCTTGGGATATTTGTTTTCATTTTATTTTGGAAAATGCAGATACACCTAGAACCCAAAATATACAATAAAAACAGGGTATCATTTATTACATAAATACTATAAAAGCACATATATTTGGAAAAATTTATATTAAATTGTAACATTTTTGAACTGTGACAAAACCAGGTTATTTTTATGTTCTGATGTAAGGGCCTGGTCATTGTAAATTTCTGCAGCTGTTTGTGAGCAAGCTGGACTTTTTTCAGTCTCTCTAAAAATGTCTGGATGGATATCAAAGTATCCAAGCTGCCTCAGAAGAGAAGAGCTGCAAGGGGTTCCGAGGTCTCCTTCCAGGAATGTACAGGAAAACTCTCTCTACTGGACTGGAGGGAAAACACAAGGTTTTGAACATGATTATTTTTTGCAGATTTTTTTCATATAAGAAATGAGATGATAAACTGGGAGTTAAACACAGAAGCAGGGGAACAGTTCTTTTCTTTCTCATTCATCATGGAAGTGATTCCCCTTAAAATAGCCAAGGAAGGAAACCAAGAAATAGAAAAATTTGGAGCAATAGAAAATTCATAAGCTCTGAAAAATGAAGCTAAAATACAGAATTAGACTTGACTTTTGACAACTGTTTGGGATAATATATTCAAATATAACCTAAACTGGTGCTAGTGGTTGATAAAGGTGATGAGGAAAAAAGTAAAAAAGAAAAATAAGACTCCTATGTAAGGGACAATGCAAATTAAATTTGGAAGATTAGAGAAAAAAGGAAAAAAAGGTATAAACACTTTAGTCCAGGGTGTTTCCACTTTCAACAAAATCTATGTGGCACAACCATTTATTGACTAACTACACATTTCTTATTCCAAAGTATGCTCATTTATACTATTATACGCATTTAGTGTTCATAAAAATGTTTTCCAACTTTCCTTAGTTCTTTGAGCTTTAAGGTAGAGTGTGAATACTGTCTCTTATGTAAGGGAAACACGGGTCTGTGCTCTGACTGTGCTTCTGTCTGAGGTCCCACACTTTTGGCTGGGAACAAAGTTCCATATCTATGCATTTAAAACAAACTAATTAATAGTGAATCAAATCGTCTAACCTCTAAAGCTAGAAAACTTCTCACTCATATTTTCTTCATTTGCTCAGTGAAAATATTACCTTTCATAAAGTTGTTGTGAGAATCAAAAACTAACTACTTGTATAGTGTCTAGCAGCACAGTTAGGCAATAAAATAGACAGCTCTAATATTATTATTAAATATATGTTAATAATAAAGATTTTTTTTAAAAAAATTACACTCAGAAGCTTACCTTAAGATCACGGTGAACAATGTACTTTTGATGACAGTACTGTACAGCAGATACAATCTGGAATAAATATTTGGATAAAAGAGTCAAATTATTAAAAAAAACACAATTTTCCCCAATAATCACCTCCAATTTAGATAAATTACTAACTCGGATTTCAAGGTAATATTTCATAAATATTCAATGCCTTTAGTTCAGAAAACTATACACATTAAAGTGATGAAACTTTCACTGTTAAATGCAGAAAATATGGAAAAGTAATATTCTCTTGCTAAAATACAATAAAATATTTCTTTGTCAGAGGCTGTGAAGATTTCATAGGGATCGTTTATAGTTCTCTGTTTATGTGACTGAATGTGTACAATTTACAGTTTTGGTCAAATGGTTTATTACAGTGTTGAAATAAAAGCTTTGACACACATGAATTAGTATTTTAAGATAATTGTCTCAAGTTAAAAAAGCAAAACTCTATTCTAGGAATTACATCAAATGTGTTCAAGGCATGTTTCTTTAGTGAGGCCAAATCACTAAGAACTTATCAATGAGGTATTTAGCAATATCTATATTTATCTGTTCATATATAAAGAGAAAGGAAAATTTTTGAGCCTTAAAAAGAAACTTGATCAGCAACAGAAAAGAGGGAAAAATGAAATTCAATCTTAAACCTGTCACTAATTCAGTTAGGTGAAGTATTCTAGGCCTGTTACTTGATTTTGTATGCAGCCATAATTTTTAACCATCACACAGGGCTCTTTGGAGAAAAGGACTAAACAAGGAGGAACCCAACAGTTTAAAGGCCAAAAATATGAGAGAAATAGATTATAAACAATTCTATGATAGTTGTTTATTACATAAAATACAGAAATAGAAAGCATCTGATAGCAATCAATTGAGAACTATTTTGTACATATAATTACATCTGATGAATAGAAGGACGGTCATTTTAATGTACATAAGAACATTCAATTCTGTGGATTCAGTTAAATATAAAAACAGTTTGAATGTTAGGCATTTACAAATAGAGACAAAAATGAGATTTTTTTAAAAGTCTAAAGGTGATGTGAAGTATGACCATGCTAATAGGAATATGGGTGGAAAAAAAAACTTCAAAGTAGAAGTAAACTGATATTTCAGTGTTATAAAATTATTCTAATGTATATTAAAATGGTTCGAAGACAGAGAAAACATGAATTCAAAACAAAATCATCAACACACAATGAGTAATATACAATTCCATTTAATTCATTTTGATTCAACAGTTTATTGAGTACCTGCTATGTGCAAGGAAATGTGCTGGTTGCTAGGCAAATACAAAAATGAATACTAAGTGGACTCTGTCCTTAAGGCGCTTACAATCTGATTAAGAAGAGAAAATAAGGTATATATTCTTTATATACCTTGTATTATGGAGGTATATATTATTATATATAGAGGTATATATTATTACCTTTCTATATATTGTATATAGAGAGGTATATATTACTCCCCTATAATACAAGGTAGAATCATAGAACTCTACCTTTTATGAGAGAATCGTAAAAAATAAAGAATAATTTCAGTTGGAAATGCTTCCTGAAGGAGGTGATATTTGGTCTAAGCCATCCTTGAAGGACAGAAATATTTTAAAATGTGGAGATCTGGGGATGGGGAGGTGATGAAATGCACTAATGACAAGGGAACTGTGTATTTGAAAAGCAGGTAGGACTCATGCCTATAATCTCAGCACTTTGGGAGGCTGAAGTGGGAGGATGATCGCTTGAGGCCAGAAGTTCAAGACCAGGCCTTGGCAACACAGTGAGACCCCGTCTCTACAAAAAATAAAAATATTAGCTAGTGTGGTGATGTGCACCTGTGGTCCCAGCTACACAGGAGGCTGAGGCAGGAGGATTTCTTGAGCCTAGGAGGTCAAGGCTGCAGTATGCCATGTTCACACCACTGCACACCAACCTGGATGACAGAGTGAGACTGTCTCAAAAACAAGAAACAAACAAACAAACAAACAAAACGACCAACCAACCAAACAAACAAAATAAACCCCACAAAACCAAACCAAACCAAAAATCATTTAAAGAAAAGCAGGTGGAAAAATGGTGACAGTGGGAGTCAAATCTTGACAAATAGGTTGGTAAAAGTCATGAATTCAAAACCAGCAGGTACTGCAGAACCACTAGATGTTCTTGGGCAGGGTGACTGGGAGTGATTATAATCAATTTGAAGTATGATTCCCAAAAATACTGAAGGTTCTAATGATGAAAATTTGTAGTATTAGTTTTCTTAAGCAATATACTTCAAAATTCTAATACCCAATTTTCACTAAATTATGTTCATTAGCCAAAAGATATATACATTTATATGTATATTTTATTAGACATACTATATAGGTTATAGTATGTTCATATTACAAGATTATTTTGTATCATGGGTGACAGAAATTTGCTGATAATGACATTATCTTTTATTAGTCACATGTTTGTATGAGCCACTGAAGGTATGCAACAGATAATAATTTGGTTACCAAACATGATCAGAGGCCATGCAACTCATGTCAGACAGAATGGTCTCTATGAAAACAGTTCTGTAAGTACTTCTGGAATCAAACATTTCCTGAGCCTCAAAGCATAAAGAATGGAAAGATAATTACAAAGAATCCTCTGCATTAAGCATGTGTTCTCCCCAAACTCTATGAACTCTGAGCTATCAGTCAAATGTGGTAGTTTATTATAGTATTACCACATTTGCTTAGCAGGGAACAATTTCTGCCATGAAAGAAGTTCTGCCTTCTGACTCACTGCAAGAGTCCCCCTCCACAAGCCCAATTTTTACTGCATTATTTTACAGCTAGACCTTCCCATCTCAAACCATTCTGTACTTCCATAAATAGGATATAGGAACTTCCCTATGAGCCTTCCATTAATGGATCCTGAAAACATGATTTACTGTCAGCTGGGTACTGACGGTAAGACCACACACATCAGTGTTTTCCATTGAGGTGGAGTTATCAGCGTTACTTTGCAATTATTAATACTTATAATACTGATAAGTGGTAGACTTGATATTGCAAGAATTAAATCAATATTACAATTTTTTTTTTTTGTAGGCTCAAGTCTTAAGGAATGTAAAAGCATTGTATGGGCAATGGCCGCTAAGTGGTCTTAAACTGCCCAAGTGTCTTCGGTATTTCTAAGAGCAAGGTCAAGGACGTATATACATTTATCCTTGTTGACACAGTATTAATACATACATTCTTTCACTGTTAAAATAAAAAAAGCAAATAAAAGTGAATGTATATTCATTAAGTCCATAAGAGTTTAAATCAAATCCATAAATAAAAATAAGCTCCTCAAAAATAAATTTAAGTATAAATTTATCTTTAGCCAGGTAACTACAAAATAATGTACGTGTGTGCATGTGTGTATGTATGTTTACATATCTCTGGTTTCTAAAAATGTGAGTTAGTAACTTTTTTAGTTTTGGGAAAACATATATAGATACTAAATACATTTAAAATTTACAGTAAATAAATTATAAAGAAAATATTTGCCATTGTTTTACAATTTAAATAGCATTCATTTGGAACACAGTCTCTGCAATGTAAAGAATATGAACATGATTTCAAAATATTACAGACTTTATTTAGAAAACCAAGCCAATTTTAGTAATTATTTGTATCTCTATAAAAATACCTATGTCCCAACCTCTTATCCTGCTCTTGCTCACCAGCAAAGATGGAAAGCTCTTTAAAATAGCAGGCATTTCCAACTTCTCTAATTCCATATAGTACCCAGTACAATTTTCTACATCTATCAAAAACTAAGTAAAACTAGCTGCCTTAAAAAATAAGTAGCAATAATCTTTAAAATATACATTAGGATTCCAATGGGAATATTTAACGCAAATTGTAACTTTCTTGCTGGTCTGCTACTAACAAAAGCTACTGTGACTGATATTAAATGAATAATATTTAAAACAATGTGTGTGGCTGGGCGCCGGCTCACGCCTATAATCCCAGCACTTTGGGAGGCTGAGGTGGGCAGATCACCTGAGGTCAGGAGTTCAAGACCAGCTTGGCCAACATGCTGAAACCCCGTCTCTACTAAAAATACAAAAATTAGCTGGGCGTGGTGGTGTGTGCCTGTAATCCCAGCTACTTGGGAGGCTGAGGTAGGAGAATTGCTTGAACCCAGGAGGCGAAGGTTGCAGTGAGACAAGATAACGCCACTGCACTCTAGCCTGGGTGACAGAGCAAGAGTCCGTCTCAAAAAAAATAAAAATAAAAAATAAATAAATAAAATAAATACATGTCAAGGGGCATTCCAAGATGGCCAAACAGGAAGACCTCCGGTCTGCAGCTCCCAGCATGATCAACACAGAAGACAGGTGATTTCTATATTTCCAACTGAGGTACCTGGTTCATCTCACTGGGAATGGCTGGACAGTGAGTGCAGCCCATGAACGGCGAGCTGAAGCAGGGCAGGGAAGCACAAGGGGTTGGGGTATTTCCCTTTCCTAGCCAAAGGAAGCCGTGACAGACTACCTGGAAAAACAGGACACTCCTCGCCCAAATACTGCGCTTTTCCCAAGGTCTTAGCAACCAGCAGACAAGGTGATTCTCTCCCATGCCTGGCTTGGCGGGTCCTATGCCCACGGAGCCTTGCTCACTGCTAGCACAGCAGTCTGAGATCGATCTGCGAGGCGGCAGCCTGGCTGGGGGAAGCGAATTCGCCAATGCTGAGGCTTGAGTAGGTAAACAAAGCAGCCAGGAAGCTTGAACTGGGTGGAGCCCACCGCAGCTCAACAAGGCCTACTGCCTCTAGACTCCATCTCTGTGGGCAGGGCATGGTTGAACAAAAGGCAGTAGGCAACTTCTGCAGACTTAAACGACCCTGTCTGACAGCTCCAAAGAGAGCAGTGGTTCTCCCAGCATGGTGTTTGAGCTCTGAGAATGGACAGACTGCCTCCTCAAGTGGGTCCCTGACCCCCATGTAGCCTAATTGGGAGACACCTCCCAGTAGAGGCTGACAGACACCTCATACAGGTGGCTGCCCCTCTGGGACGAAGCTTACAGAGGAAAGATCAGGCAGCAATATTCTCTGTTCTGCAATATTTGCTGTTCTGCAGCCTCCGCTGGTGATACCCAGGCAAACAGGGTCTGGAGTGGAACTCCAGCAAACTCCAACAGACCTGCAGCTGAGGAACCCGACTGTTAGAAGGAAAACTAACAAACAGAAAGGAATAGCATCAACATCAACCAAAAGGTCATCTACATAAAAACCCCATCTGTAGGTCACCAACATCAAAGACCAAAGGTAGATAAAACCACAAAGATGGGGAGAAACCAGAGCAGAAAAGCTGAAAATTCTAAAAATCAGAACACCTCTTCGCCTCCAAAGGATCGCAGCTCCTCGCCACCAACAGAACAAAGCTGGATGGAGAATGACTTTGACAAGCTGACAAAAGTAGGCTTCAGAAGGTCTGTAATAACAAACTTCTCCAAACTAAAGGAGGATGTTTGAACCCATCGCAAGGAAGCTAAAAACCTTGAAAAAATATTAGACGAATGGCTAACTAGAATAAACAGTGTAGAGAAGACCGTAAATGACCTGATGGAGCTGAAAACCATGATGCGAGAACTTCGCGATGCATCACAAGCTTCAATAGCCAAATCGATCAAGTGGAAGAAAGGCTATCAGTAACTGAAGATCAAATTAATGAAATAAAGCGAGAAGATAAGGTTAGAGAAAAACGAGTAGAAAGAAATGAACAAAGCCTCCAAGAAATATGGGACTGTGTGAAAACACCAAATCTACATTTCATTGGTGTACCTGAAAGTGATGGGGAGAATGGAACCAAGTTGGAAAACACTCTGCAGGATATTATCCAGGAGAACTTCCCCAACCTAGCAAGGCAGGCCAACATTCAAATTCAGGAAATACAGAGAACACCCAAAGATACTTCTTGAGAAGAACAACCCCAAGACACATAATTGTCAGATTCACCAAGGTTGAAATGAAGGAAAAAGTGTTAAGGGCAGCCAGAGAGAAAGGTTGAGTTACCTACAAAGGGAAGCCCATCAGACTAACAGCGGATCTCTTGGCACAAACCCTACAAGCTAGAAGAAAGTGGGGGCCAATATTCAACATTCTTAAAGCATTTTCAACCCAGAATTTCATATCCAGCCAAACTAAGCTTCATAAGTGAAGGAGAAATAAAATACTTTACAAAAAAGCAAATGCTGAGAGATTTTGTCACCACCAGGCCTGCCTTACAAGAGCTCCTGAAGGAAGCACTAAACATGGAAAGAAACAACTGGCACCAGCCACTACAAAAACATGTCAAATTGTAAAGACCATTGATGCTATGAAGAAACTGCCATCAACTGTTGGGCAAAATAACCAGCAAACATTGTAATGACAGGATCAAATTCACACCTAACAATATTAACCTGAAACGTCAATGGTCTAAATGCCCCAATTAAAAGACACAGACTGGCAAATTGGACAAAGAGTCAAGACCCACCAGTGTGCTGTATTCAGGAGACCCATCTCATGTGCAGAGACACACACAGGCTCAAAATAAAGGGATGGAGGAAGATCTACCAAGAAAATGGAAAACAAAAAAAAGCAGGGGTTGCAATCCTAGTCTCTGATAAAACAAACTTTAAACTGACAAAGATCAAAAGAGACAAAGAAGGCCATTACATAATGGTAAAGGGATCAATTCAACAAGAAGAGCTAACTATCCTAAATATATATGCATCCAATAGAGGAGCACCCAGATTCATAAAGCAAGTCCTTACAGACCTACAAAGAGACTTAAGACTCCCACACAATAATAATGGGAGACTTTAACACCCCACTGTCAATATTAGACAGATCAATGAGACAGAAGTTTAACAAGGATATCCAGGACTTGAACTCAGCTATGCATCAAGCAGACCTAACAGACATCTACAGAACTCTTCACCCCAAATCAACAGAATATACATTCTTCTCAGCACCACTTTGCACTTATTCCAAAACCATCCACATAGTTGGAAGTAAAGCACTCCTCAGCAAATGTAAAAGAACAGAAATCACAACAAACTAACTCTCAGACCACAGTGCAATCAAATTAGAACTCAGGATTAAGAAACTCACTCAAAACTGCACAACTACATGGAAACTGAACAACCTGCTCCTGAATGACTACTAGGTAAATAACAAAATGAAGGCAGAAATAAAGATGTTCTTTGAAACCAATGAGAACAAAGACACAACATACCAGAATCTCTGGGACACATTTAAAGCAGTGTGTAGAGGGAAATGTGTAGCACTAAATGCCCACAAAAGAAAGCATGAAAGATCTAAAATCGACACCCTAACCTCACAATTAAAAGAACTAGAGAAGCAAGAAGAAACACTTTCAAAAGCTAGCAGAAGGCAAGAAATAACTAAAATCAGAGCAGAATTGAAGGAGACTGAGACACAAAAAACCCTTCCAAAAAATCAATGAATCCAGGAGCTGGTTTTTTGAAAAGATCAACAAAATTGATAGACCACTAGCAAGACTAATAAAGAAGAAAAGAGAGAAGAATCAAATAGATGCCATAAAAAATGATACAGGGGATATCACCATTGATCTCACAGAAATGCAAACTACCATCAGAGAATACTACAAACACCTCCATGCAAATAAACTAGAAAATCTAGAAGAAATGGATAAATTCCTGGACACATACACTCTTCCAAGACTAAACAAGGAGGAAGTTGAATCTCTGAATAGACCAATAACAGGCTCTGAAACTGAGGCAATAATTAATAGCCTAGCAACCAAATAAAGTGCAGGACCAGATGGATTAACAGCCAAATTCTACCAGAGGTACAAAGAGGAGCTGGTACCATTCCTTCTGAAACTATTCCAATCAATAGAAAAAGAGGGAATCCTCCCTAACTCATTTTATGAGGCCAACATCATCCTGATACCAAAGCCTGGCAGAGACACAACAAAGAAAGAGAATTTTAGACCAATATCCCTGAAGAACATCGATGCAAAAATCCTCAATAAAATACTGGCAAACCAAATCCAGCAGCACATCAAAAGGCTTATCCACCACGATGAAGTCAGCTTCATCCCTGGGATGCAAGGCCCGTTCAATATACGCAAATCAATAAACGTAATCCATCACATAAACAACCAACAACGAAAACCACGATTATCTCAATAGATGCAGAAAAGGCCTCTGACAAAATTCAACAGCCCTTCATGCTAAAAACTCTCAATAAACTAGGTACTGATGGAACGTATCTCAAAATATTAAGAGCTATTTATCACAAACCCACAGCCAATATCATACTGAATGGGCAAAAACTGGAAGCATTCCCCATACTGAATGGGCAAAAACTGGAAGCATTCCCTTTGAAAACCAGCACAAGACAGGGATGTCCTCTCTCACCACTCCTATTCAACACAGTGTTGGAAGTTCTGGCCAGAGCAATCAGGCAAGAGAAAGAAATAAAGGGTATTCAATTAGGAAATAAGGAAGTCAACAGGTCCCTGTTTGCAGATGACATGATTGTATATTTAGAAAATCCCATCATCTCAGCCCAAAATCTCATTAAGCTCATAAGCAACTTCAGCAAAGTCTCAGGATACAAAATCAATGTGCAAAAAATCACAAGCATTCCTATACACCAATAACAGACAAACAGAGAGCCAAATCATGAATGAACTCCCATTCGCAATTGCTATAAAGAGAATAAAATACCTAGGAATCCAGCTTACAAGGGACGTGAAGGACCTCTTCAAGGAGAACAACAAACCACTGCTCAACGAAATAAAAGAGGACACAAACAAATGGAAGAATATTCCATGCTCATGGATAGGAAGAATCAATATCACGAAAATGGCTATGCTACCCAAGGTAATTTATAGATTCAATGCCATCCCCATCAAGCTACCAATGACTTTCTTCACAGAATTGGAAAAAACTACTTTAAAATTCATCTGGAACCAAAAAAGAGCCTGCATTGTGAAGACAATCCTAAGCAAAAAGAACAAAGCTGGAGGCATCATGCTACCTGACTTCAGACTATACTACAAGGCTACAGTAACTGAAAGAGCATGGTACTGGTACCAAAACAGACATACAGACCAATGGAACAGAACAGAGGCCTCAGAAATAATGCCACACATCTACAACCATCTGTCTGATCTTTGACAAACCTGACAAAAACAAGAAATGGGGAAAGGATTCCCTATTTAATAAATGGTGCTGGGAAAACTGGCCAGCCATATGTAGAAAGCTGAAACTGGATCCCTTCCTTACACCTTATACAAAAATTGAAGATGGATTAAAGACTTAAATGTTAGACCTAAAACCATAAAAGCCCCAGAAGAAACTCTAGGCAATACCATTCAGGACACAGGCATGGGCAAGGACTTCATGACTAAAACACCAAAAGCAATGGCAACAAAAGCCAAAATAGACAAATTAGGATCTAATTAAACTAAAAAGCTTCTTCACGGCAAAAGAAACTACCATCAGAGTGAACAGGCAACCTACAGAATGGGAGAAAAGTTTTGCAATCTACCCATCTGACAAAGGGCTAATATCCAGAATCTACAAAGAACTCAAAGAAATTTACAAGAAAAAAACAAACAACCCCATCAAAAAGTGGGCAAAGGATATGAACAGACACTTCTCAAAACAAGACATCTATGCAGCCAACAGACACATGAAAAAATGCTCATCATCACTGGTCATCACAGAAATGCAAATCAAAAAACCACAATGAGATACCATCTCATGCCAGTTAGAATGGTTAAAATGGCAATCATTAAAAAGCAGGAAACAACAGATGCTGGAGAGGATGTGGAGAAATAGGAACGCTTTTACACTGTGGGTGGGAGTGTAAATTAGTTCAATCATTGTGGAAGACAGTGTGGCAATTCCTCAAGGATCTAGAACTAGAACTACCATTTGACCCAGCAATCCCATTACTGGGTATATATCCAAAGGATTATAAATCATGCTACTATAAAGACACATGCACACATATGTTTATTGTGGTACTATTCACAACAGCAAAGACTTGGAATCAACCCAAATGTCCATCAATGATAGACTGGATTAAGAAAATGTGGCACATATACACCATGGAATACTATGCAGCCATAAAAAAGGATGAGTTCCTGTCCTTTGCAGGGACGTGGATGAAGCTGGGAACCATCATTCTCAGCAAACTATCATAAGGACAGAAAACCAAACACCACATGTTCTCGCTCATAAGTGGGAATTGAACAATGAAATCACTTGGACACAGGGCAGGGAACATCACACATTGGGGCCTGTCGTGGGGTGGGGGCCTGGGGGAGGGATAGCATTAGAGAAATACCTAATGTAAATGATGAGTTGATGGGTGCAGCAAACCAATATGGCACATGTATACCTATGTATCAAACCTGCACGTTGTGCACATGTACCCTGAAACTTAAAGTATAATTTAAAAAAGGAAGAAAAATAAAATAAAATAAAATAAATAAAAATTTTAAAAAATGATGTGTGTAATACTTTATTTAAGGGTAAGCTTGAATTTCCATCCCAGGATAGAAAATAATTTAACAGTACATGGTTGAATGCCATTCAGTTTCTTAAAGTTGTTTTCCTTATTACCAGTTGTCTTTACATTCAGCTATTTTAACACGAATATTTCTAGGAATCTATCCCAAATAAAAGTGCTATGCATATCTTTGGTATAAAGCATTTCACAAATTGTGTTCCAAAAAGCAATAATTCTGTGAAACATTAATATCAGAGGTTTCACAAAACAAACACACTCATTTCATGGTCAATTTGGAGAATGCCATGTTACAACAAGTTAAACAGGCTTTTTCCTCCCCTCCCTTTCAGGACTTCTCTATTTGTTTCACATGTTAACACACATGTATGTATCTTAGAGAAAGATCTTATATCAGTATTTGGTCTTTTCTGAACATAGTGATTACAGAACCTCTTTAATTGTAGAATTAAAGTGTTCATGCAGGCAGAAGAGGTAGCAAGCCATTTTTAAAATTCTAAATTTAATAAAAGTTTAGGATATAGTAAATTATCCACTTAAACTTTAGTAAATTTTATGAACAATTTACAATTCACTAATTTGCTATTTCTATGGTAACTTATGCTTACAATTTACAATTCACTAATTTGCTATTTATATGGTAACTTATATGTATGCTTATTTCAATCACTTCAGTTCTAAAAATTAAAAATAAAATTCTAGATAAATTTATTTTTTCTTATTTTATCACTTCTGTAGTAAGTCATATTCAAGTTGAACTGGAAATATGAGTATCTTACCATATTCCTCTGCCAGAATTTGGAGTTTCTTGCCTACTTGGTTAAATAAAATTGACCATATTCTTTAAATCTACAAAAATGAGTTTAAACACCAAAACATCTTTAATTAAAAGAATATAATACAATAACCTCTTTAAACAGTACACATGTATGCTGTATATATAAAGCCAGTAATAATTTATAATAATTATTGGATAAAGACTTCAAAGGGTTAACTGATTTTTTTCTATCTCAGTCTATGTTTCCAGGACTCTCAGAGAGTCTTAATAAGATGAGTCTCATCTATAAATATTTATTCTTTATGACAATCTGAAAATAACCATCTGCAACTATTTAAATTTAAATTCAGAAAGGTTTATTTTTTAGTTTTCCATCCTTAAAAATATAAGAAAGCAGGAATTCTTCTTTTTAAAATACCATGTGCTGTGAAGTCCAGTTTGTAATACTGTCCATTGTACATCGCTACAAATATCAGCAAAACAAAGTTGAAAACTACTTTCCATACCTGCCTAAATTTTGCACGGGCCTCTTTCTCTTTCATTCTTCCATGGGCAACTAAGTAATCAAATACTTCACCTGAATCAGAAAGGTAAAGCAGGTAGTAAAATATACATAGATTTTTGGTTAACAATATATGCAATGTCAAGTTTTTTCCTTGTTTATAAAGAAACTTTTGGCCCACAATTTTCTGCTGGTTTATGTAAGTTACAAACTAACACATGAATAGAAAAAAGGAAAAAATTACATATAAAACTGAGTATCTGTAGTAGTTTGTGATTTAGCAAAACTCAAAAAATAAGTCATAAAAACACAACCAAGAAAACTTGCTTTCTGCTTTCAAGTATTATGTAAAAATACAGTCAACTCTTTATTATCCATTCTAGTAAAGGGAAGCCACAGCCTAGGCAATCAAAAATTACATTTGGCTTTGTATTTGGGGCCTACGTTTCAAACAAAATGATGAAGTGTGTTTTGTTGGATTGCTCTTTTAAATTCTCCCTGTCATGTAGTCTGGATAAAATTCCATCTCACTATTTCCATCCACATTGATTTATTTCTTTCCTTTACTATACTCTGTGTTTATTCTCGCTCTACTCATTTCATACATTTTAGTAGTTAGCCACAAATTATACAGAATTAAATCATTTGTGTATGTATCTCTATTACCCCAGATGAACTGTAAATTACTTGAAAATCATCATAATATCTGTACTTAATTTGCATCTTCATCTTCATGGCAGAACACAAAGTGGATAGATAAATGTTTGGTGAAATAATTAAAAAAGAACTACAAGCTGTATAAATTTTCTACTGGATCCATTACTTCACATGTCTGTAAGTTTTTCTCCTTTTTCTCTAGTTAGTAATAGCTTAAAACTAAATTAAACTTGAGTTACAATTTTAAAAATAAAATATTATCTTAGTATAAGGATTAAATTTATTTTTGTGTCCTTATAATTTGTACCAGATAGATACACATGTATATTAAAAACTCACAAAATGGCTTAAAGTGTTCTTGTAAAGTATAGCAAAGTGGTAAAAACAAAAAAACTCAGACTTTAGAATCAGACCAATTTTGGTATGAATTTTGTTTTAGCCCTAAATACTACGGAAAGACATTATTAGGAAGATTTCTTAACTTCATTAAGACTCAGTTTCTACCTACTGCCTACTCACATGGTTGTTGTAAGGATTAAATGAAATAATGCATGTGCTTAGCACAGCGACTGGCATATAGTAAGCACTCAATAAATGGCATTTTTGTACCTAGGTATACAGATATATTACATATTTATGCAATATCAATCCTAGGATATAAATAAAATATTAAAAATCAAATATGTAATGAATGTATGTCACATGAAACTAATACATCTACAATGTTAGACAGCATTTTATATAATACTAAGCATACTTAAGTGATTAAATGGGATGATGAGAACAGAGAAATGAATGGATGCTCTAGTTGACTCATCATAGTAGTTAATTCTAGATATGTGGTAATAGTTGTTAATTCTAGTTAACCCATCATAGCAGTTAATTCTAGATATGTGAATTTAGGCTAGGAAAGATATATACAAGAGTTTGAAAAATCTGGATCTACTCTTAAGTACTGCCTAGAATACACTTACCCCAGGTATTTACATGACATAGTCCTGTACTTATCATATATTGTTTGTGTATGATTTACTTCCCCAACTAGAATGTAAGTGTCTTGAGGGCAGGGACTTTGTCTTTGCTCACTTACGTATTCTCAGCACCTAGAACATTACCTGACACATGGTAAGCATTTTATAAATGTTGTTTGAATGAAAAGAAAGAATAAACACATCATTCCACAGTAGTCCTGAAACCTACTTTTAATAGGCTCCTTTGGATTAAACATGGTTCAAAATAAAAAAAAGATTTCTTTGATTTTCTAATCACTGAAAATTTTCATTCCATTAGTGAACCAGAATCAACTCTTGGCAAAGAGGCAGTTGTCTGACTTACTTCTTATTCACATTACCTTTCTAGTGTACATGTCAGATTTGATGCTAAACTAACTAGAAATTTCAGAGGAAAAATATTCAGTGTTTTATTTTCCAGAGTCACCTTGCCATTTATGGATTAAAAAGGCAAGAAAATGATTCTAGATTTACTGCCACAGAACCGTGATGGTTTTTGTTACAGAATCACTAACTTGCAAAACTCAAAGAAAACCTATAGCGGGAATCAGGATTTAATGAGACTGGCTGGTGTGGTCTGAATTCCTGTACCCATTTCTCTACACTACTCCTCACTGTGCCTCCCAAATATGCTACTGAAGGAGAGCAGTGAAGGCCTTACATACTCTTACTCTAGCCATTACTCCCCTTCATTAGCACCAATAGAGAGTTGACTGTACTTACCATTAACCATTAAGTCAGCACATATAGTAATATTAACACAGCCTTGCAGTGGGCCTTTATAAAAAGAGAAGGGTGTCTACAGAATTTTAGCAGTCCATGATTTCCCAAATCAAAGTGGGTATAGCCCCTTTCTCTAAATTTTATATCACTAAAAGGAAGAAAAGAGCCTAACTAAACTAAAAATAATATTTGGGGTTCCCATGAGACAGATTATTACAGCAATCTAACTGAAGGACATACAAATAGAGAAATAGTTCATTATGTGGTATTTGTAGATTCATTAGTTTTGTTATAGATCCACATTTTATGGAAATTTACATGGCTGTTTTAATATAATTTTTAAAATCCTATCATAATAAACATTAATGATAGATTTTCAAGTTAAGTAAAAGAACCTACACTGAAATATTTTTTTCAGGTGACAAAAGTTTTGCAAAAAAAAAAAAAAAAAGGACTAAAATATTCAATCTGTATAAACAACTGCAAAAGCAATTAAATATATTAACATCTATAGTAGTTTTTTAGAAATATGAGGCCAGGTGCGGTGGCTAATGCCTGCAATCCCAGCACTTTGGGAGGCCGAGGCGGGCAGATCACAAGGTCAGGAGATCGAGACCATCCTGGCTAACACGGTGAAAACCCATCTCTACTAAAAATACAAAAAAAAATTAGCTGGGCACGGTGGCAGACACCTGTAGCCCCAGCTACTCGGGAGGCTGAGGCAGCAGAATGGAGTGAACCTGGGAGGCGGAGCTTGCAGTGAACCGAGATCTCACCACTGCACTCCAGCCTGGGCGACAGAGCAAGACTCCGTCTCAAAAAAAAAAAAAAAGAAAAAGAAAAAGAAAAAAGAAAAGAAATACGAGACAGTATAAATATAGTTTAGTTGCTACAGACTAGATAAATCCTTTTTATTCTAGTTCACATAAAATCTGAATCACCATAAAAATTATAAATTTCATTAACTAAAAGAACTCAATAGTAAGTTCAACATCAATCAGTCAAATAATTTCAGCTGCCTTCTTTCTTCTTCAGTTGCTTAAATCCTGAGCCCTTAAAACCTCCCTTTAAGTATTCTTTATTTTTACTTGTTAAATGATTAATTCCATAAATTTTCAACCCATTTCTGAGAAAGTGAAGTCCTAAGTCTAAAAGAAAAGTGATTCTGAGCTGACACATTTCTCATTTAAGGGAAAGTGCAGGAGATGAAGGTGATTTTCTATCACATACCAGTGTTTAAAAATCATTCCTATTTTTGACACCATGATAGTTAAAATATATGTGATATTCTACTACAAATGCATCTTGCTATCTCCCTGTCAACTCAGTCCTCTAACATATAAAATGTACAGATCAATATTTGTTTAAATTGAAATATTTAATTCATTTTATGAATTATCTTGGAAATGTATGTATATTGAGAATCTGTCATATGTGAACAGTGAAATAAACACCTGACCTAGAACAAGCTTTTATTATAGATTTTATTAAATACATTCTGTACTTGAGATTCCCTGCTGATAGCCAAGAGTTTCTAATTATGATATGATATAGTAAAATTTAGATAAGAGAATCAATACATTTATAAGATGAAAATACAAATTTAATGTTTCAAAAAATGTCCCTAAGTAAAATGTAAATAAGCCAAAAATTCCATTTATAATGTTGGATCGAAAGGTCTTAAAAGTAAACACTGAATTTTCCTTAAGATATAATTTAAAGGTATTTAAATAAAACAATAGATTCATTAACACTGAAGACATAAATGTCATAATGAACTCTTAGGTGTTAACATTTCTGTATGTCTCAGCAAAGAGAACTTTTCAATCACCCTCATTCTTACCCCCACTCGCGTATTCCATGACTAAATAGAGAGTCTTCTCTGTTTCAATAACTTCAAACAATTTTACTGAAAAAAAATTAGAGATATAACTCTATAACTGTTAGCACAGATTGAATATGCTTTAAGAAAATCTAAGGTAACACTAAACTAGTAGAAAATTTGACTATTTACTAAACATTATTAATCACAATTTTAAGTTCAAAAAGTCTCTCAAAGATTGTTACTCCTATGACAGAAAACTACTTACCACAAAGTGATTTAGAACCAACTTCTTGAGTTGAAAAAGTTAAGTTTCTAGGATTAAAAGGCCATTACTTTTTTAAATTAGAATAAGGAAATAAAAGGAACTCTTAAAATCAGAAAAATAGAATTTAAACTGAAGTTTAAAAAGAGACTATGTTACATTACCGTGAGCCACCAAAAAATGCTAAATAATCTTTGGTACAGAAACAAAAGAATTTCTGTATTTCTGTGATATTATGAAAGTTTCTGGTTAGAAAAACTATCAAATTATCAAATTTATGTAGTTCAAATATTCACCACAAATAAGCACTTTAACAATTATATACAGATAAGATTTTTAAATGTGCAAAAAAACAAGTGTTTTAAAAAACAGATTTTAAAAAGAATTTTACTTCTCACAATCAAATGATTTCATATAATAATATATCTAATCAATACGTTTATTTGTAAACAAGGGGAGAAATCAGAACTTACTGAAAAATTTTACTAAAATTGAAATCAACTTTTTATTTTCTTTAAAATGCAAAGTTATTTTGCCTGTAAACCTATGATCAAACCCAAGTGCACAGTATCAAAATATCTGAAAGCCATTTTTTTTTTTATAAATACCTAAATGACCTGCAATCTCTATTTAGAGACTTTTTTTTGAGACAGGGTCTCACTCTGTTGCCTAGGCTGGAGTGCAGTGTTGCGATCTTGGCTCGCTGCAACCTCCACCTCCCAGGCTCAAGCAATCCTCCCACCTCATCCTCCTGAGTAGCTGGGCCTACAGGTGCGCACCATCACTCCTGGCTAATTTTTGTATTTTTTTTTTTGTAGAGACAGGGTTTTGCCATGTTGCCCAGGGTGGTCTCAAACTCCTGAACTTGGGCAATCTACCTGCCTCAGCCTCCCAAAGTGCTGGGATTACAGGCATAAGCCACCACGCCCGGCCAGAAAGACATTTTTTTTTTTTAATTTAGAAACATTTAATTAGGAAATTTAAAAAAATTGTATGCATTAATTCCGAATGATATCAATTATTTTAGTGGAGAGGAGAAGATAGCAAGGTAGCAGAAAACAGCAATCTGTAGCCTCCAGTTAGCTTCCTTGTAATCTATTTTTACCCAAAGTATCACTTTCCAGGGTTATCACTCAGGTTATCACTTTTCTTCTGCTTAAATAAACTATCCTTAAACATTGTGTCTTTTCAAATACCCTCAAATTAAGGAAAACACTTCATCACTAATTATATATATATATATATATACACACACATATATATATTTCATACCTATATTAGGATGATTCAGTATCTTCATTATTCGTACTTCTCGAAATAACTGTTAAAGAAAACAGGTAGATATATTTCTGTTAAAAAAAACAAGCAAGCAGAGAGCCAATTAAAATATTTATTTGAAGAAATTAATCTGCTTACAAAATGCTACAGGATTCTGGCAATGAATTGAAACAAGATATTTTCTCAGTCCTAACTGTACAAACAAACTATGTTAACTTAGACTGTGACATTAACTTCGCTGTGACTTGGTTTCTTAAAGAATTTTAAGTAGATGATCTCAAATGGTCTGTGTGTGTCTGTGGTGTGAATACACTATACACAATAAAACTTACAATTATTTAACCATTCCTTATGAAAAGCTACAGAAGAAAAACACTGAAAATGAAACTAAATGCTCCTTCATATGATTTTTATCCAGAAACCACCTTCCTTAGGGGTTTGACTCTTTAAAGTCATCTCTTCTGACTGATCAGACATTTTAATGAAAGATTCAGTAAGGTTTTTAGGTAGATTTGTAGAATAACATTAAAGAACAATAAAAATACATTTACTAATTTATATAAAAACAAAATGACAAGAAGCGACTTGAAACACAAATGTTAAAATTTCCCTCCTTTTCATTTTACTTTTTAAACAATATAGGGCACATTTTTCAAAAGCATAATTTGGTATTATTTTCTCTATGTCTTTGAGTATGTGTTAGATTCCAAATAAAGCAATTTGTTCAAGAAAATAGGAGAACCAAAAATTGGTGATATTCTGAAAGTGTATTAAGACATATGCATTTTATCAGAATAAAATCTAAAGTTACTGCTTTCAGAGGTGACATTTCTGCAGCAAAGATACACAATAGTCAAAAGAACACAAAAAGATGTTGAACATTATCAATCATTATGGAAATTTAAATCAAAGCCACAAAGAGGTACCACCTCACACCTGTTAGGATGACTGCTATTAAAAAACAACCCCCAACTCTGCCCAGAAAATAGCAAATGTTGGCGGGGATGTGGAGAGACTGGAACAGTTCTGCAGTGTTGATGGGAATGACAAACGATAAAGCCACCATGAAAAAAAATACATAGCAGTTCCTAAAGAAATTAAAAACAGAATTACCATATGATTTAGCAATTCTACTTCTGGGTATGTGTCATATACCCAAAGAATTGAAAGCAGAGACTCAAGCAGATACTAGTACACCCATGTTCATAGTAGCATTATTCACAATAGCCCCGCAACCAGAGTCTATCGACAGATGAAGAGATAAACAAAATGTGGTCTATACAAACAATGGAATATTATTCAGCCTTAAAAAGGAAGGAAATTCTGACACATGATAGATACAACATGGATAAACCTTAAGAACATTATCCTAACTGAAATAAGCCAGTCACAAAAGGGCAAACACTGTATGATTATGCTTGTATAAGGTACCTAGAGTGGAGTCGTCAAATTCATAGAGATGTAAAGTAGAATGATGGTTGCCAGGGGCTGGAAAGATGGGGCACTGGGCGGGTTACTGTTTAATGAGTACAGAGTTTCTGTTTTGGAAGACGAAAAACATTCTGGAGATTGATGGTGATGTTTGAACAACAATGTAAATGCACCTTAATGCCACTGAATTGTATTCTTAAAATGGTTAAAATGGTAAGTTTTGTTAGGTATATTTTACCACAATTTAAGGAAAGAAATAAAATGTGCAAAAATGCATCAATAAATGTTCACCCCAATTAAAACAAAATGACTTAAGGCTTACCTCCTACAAAAAAGCTTGCTTTCCCTAGCTATTCTCAATAATTCCTACATAAACCCAGGGAGTCTGTATGTGTGCATATGTATATTCATATAAATAAATTTTTATAAAGTCCATGATACTTACAACTTTAATAATTAAAAATTACCTATCAGTAAATAAAATATAAAGGTAGATTCATTCATGTTCAAGACAAGTACTTTCTGTAACTGTGAAACACATTTTCATTTCAAATTTGAGACAAAGAGCGTGCGGGTTAACCTCTCAGTACACATGGTCTTCAGTACACCTGAGATCATCTCTTGCTCTGGCTCTGACAGCACATCTTCCTGACCATCCTCCTGCCTAAATGGCCCCTCTCAGTCTTCCACTAAACCTCTCCCCTTCTACTCAACCTTTAAACATGGAGGTCCTCAGGGTTCAGCCCTTAGCCCCCTTTATCTTCTCACTCTACATGTTTCTCCTAATGATTTATCATGGCTTCAAATATCATTGATTTGTTGCTGACTACTAAATTTAACTTTTTATCATCCCAACATTTATATCCAATCCATATATAACCTACTCAATATTTTCACTTGGCTGTCTCACAGAAATTCAAACCCAATACTTGATTTCTCACACCAAATTTGATACTGGTTTTCCCCAGCTCCATATATCTGTCAAGCACCCTAATGACTGAAACTTTAGGATCATCCTTAACAACACCATCTCTTAAAATTTCTACATCAGATGCATCACTAAGACATTTTTACTCACCTCCACAATTTATCTCAAATCCATCAACATCTACCCATCCATATTGACACCATTGTCACACTGAATCTCACTGGTCTTGGTACAACCATTCTGACTCTCTTTTCTACCTTCCCATCCTCCAATCTGTTATCCACACATCTTTTCTATCCTCCCATCCTCCAATCCGTTATCCACTACTTAACATCCACTAGTGGTTTCTCAATGCCATTAGAACAAAACCCCTAATCTTGAACACTGGCTACCAGACTCTGGAAAAAATAAAGATCCTATTTACCTCTCTAGCCTTATCTCATGACTCTCAAGTGCCTACTCTGAGCCTCGTCTGCTCTACCTTTGTGCTCCACAGTCCTAATGGCCCCTTTGAGCTCCAAGTCACTGTAACTGATGATTTTGCTATTGCAGCCTTGGACAACGGGAGTCAGCCTTCACCCAGAAGCGTTCCTCAGAGTTTTGAACTCTTCACCTCCCAAACAGGGCTAACAGGTTTTAAAAAGCTATTAGCTATTAGCATGCTACTGACTGCTTGTCAAAACTGAGCATCTGACCCACAGAGGGACAGCTGCATTCATTGACCAAATTGCCTTACTCAGGTAAGTGAACCAGGAACAGTCAAACAAAGCAGCATCAGAAGTCATTTTATATATATATACATACATACATACACATATCTATGACACACGTACACATAATAGACTTTATTTTTATAGCAGTTTTAGGTTCACAGCAAAATTGAGCAGGAAGTACAAACAGTTTCCATATACTCCCTGTCCCCACATATGCAGAGCCTCCCCCACCATCAACATCCCAAACCAGAGAGGTACATTTGTTATAATCAATGGACCTACACATCATTATCACTGGAAGTTCACATTTACATTACAGTTCACTCTTGCTACTACTATACATTCTATGGGTTTAGACATGTACCCATCATTTTAGTATTACATAGACTAATACTAACACTGCTCTGAAAATCATGTGTTCCACCTATTCATCCCTCCCTTTTCCCTAACCTCTGGCAACCATTGATCTTTTTAATGTCACCAGTTTTGCCTTTTCCAGAATGTCACATACTTGAAATCATACAGCATGTAGCCTTTTCAGATTGGCTTTTACATAGTAATATGCATTTAAGGTTCCTCCAAGTTTTTTCATAGCTTGATAGCTCATTTCCCTTTAGTGCTAAATTATATTCTGCTGTCTGGATGTACCATTGGTTATTCATCCATTCACCTACTGAAGGACATCTTGGTTGCTTCCAAGTTATGACCATTATGACTAAAGCTGCTATAAACATCCATGTGCAAGTTTCTGTGTGGACATAAGTTTTCAGCTTCCTTGCGTAAATACCAAGGAGTGCAACTGCTGGATCATATAGTAAGATATGTGTAGTTTTGTAAGAAACTGCCAAACTCTCTTCTAAAGTGGCTGTACCATTTGCATTTCCACCAGCAACAAATGAGAGTTCCTGTTGCTCCACACCCTTGCCAGCATTTGGTGCTGTGTTTTGGACTTTCGCTATTCTAATAGGTATGTAGCAGTATCTCATTATTGTTTTAATTATCATTTCTCTGACGACATACGATGTGGAGTATCTTTTCATATGCTTATTTGCCATCTGTATAATTTCTTTAATGAGGTGTCTGTTCAGATCCTTCACCTATGTGTTAATCAAGTTGTTCATTTTCAAGCCTTTTCAAGCCAATTTTTGAGAAGCCTGCTCCAATCCTCAACAATACCAGATGCCTGTGGACAGTAGGAAATGTAGAATGTTCATTAAATATCTTGTTGATTCTAATTTGTCACATCAGAGAAAGGGTCCTTACCGTGGGCAGTCCTGGAGGTCCTGGGCAGAGGGAGCCAGAAGTCATATTCCCTCAATTCCTCCTCAGGGGTCTCAGGGAGGTGTGGGCCTTGGTCTGAGTGGCGTGCCCTCAGGTCAGCAGAGGAGAATGTGCCTGGAATCTGGGTGATTATCCAGAGTGAGGGCTGAGGGGGCCTCTCACTCTGACACAGAAAGGATGCCACCCCTGCCTGGGCCTACCCAGGACTGACAACAGAAATGGAGCTCCATGGGGTCCCTTGGTCTGAGCAGGTAGTCCCCTCAGAACACATTCAGGGTTTTTACCTTGGCTTCTGACTGCACCTGAGCCTCGTCTCTGCCTACCTAACCCGCCCCAGACTCACCTCCCTGAGAACCCTAAAGAGAAACAAGGGGGCACCTCGTCAGGTGACCACTGCCCAGAGACTCCCAGACTGACAGTAGGGGTGGGGCTCTGTGGGTTAGATTTGCAGAGGATCTAGGCTTCTTATTTCAACCTATTGTTTTTCTTACTGTGGCACATGAGCAGATAAAATTCACACGTAATATGAGCAGACAAGATTCACATATAGCTATAAAACCAAAATTCACAAATCTGATGATTCTAGGTTTTAATGTAACCAAGTAATTTTTTCCAGAAAGTCAAGTCAAATATGGTAGCTTATTATTTGATGACTTTCATAAAATCATTTTATAAGCACTGAGTAGTAAAATCAGCCATTTAAACATTTAAAAGTCATTTTATAAGAAAAAAATGCTTAAGTGTAACTGAGGTAATTTAAAAAATTGAACATTATTTTTTAAAAATATTGTTTTCCCCAAGCCGCCGAGAACATATTATAAAGAATAAACACAAACAGTACTTATTTTGGTTTTGCCATAAGATATAGATTTTAAAGTTTATGAACTTGTTATTAATATAAGTAGCATTATTATGTTTCATTTGTAATTTATTTGTATTATTGCTATTATATATCTCTAACAGAAAAGTCCCTGGCATCAGTCTTGCTCTCCTACACTCATATATAATATCTAAATGAATTACCACTTCTACTTTCTTCATCTATTCTTGCTTTCTTGTTAAAATTTTATTTATTTGTTAAGCTGTAGGAAATGACTTAAAAAATCACAACTCAGCACTTCAGTGTATCAGACATCTTTGTAACTGGCCTCTACTAACTAACCTGCCAACCTTTGCTCTACATTCCCTCTGCAACACACAGTGAGTGACATCTGTGCACCCGTAATGCTCTTGGCTAGTGGTGCTCCCTGCAGCCTTACACTCCAAGCAGTTGAGAATCATGCTTATCAGAGGTTATCTAGGTCCCAAACATGTTTGCCAGTTGCAGTTACTACTGGAAATAGTTTAATATATTGATTTCCTATTGATGAGTAACAAAGTACCATAACCTAGCAATTTACAACACACATTTGTCGCCTTGCAGTTTCTGTGGCTCAATATTCCACGCCTGACTTAACTGGGTCTTCTGCTCAGGTCTCGTAAGGCTGCAATCAACGTGTTGTCCAGGGTGGTTCTCATCTGGATACTTGACTAGGGAGGAATCTACTTCTGAGCTAACCCAGGTTACTGGCAGAATTCATTTCTTTTTAGCTGTTAGTACTGAGGACCCTGGCTTCTTGGTGGCTGTCAGCTAGGGGCCACCCTTACCTCTTAGAGACTGTACATAGGTCCTTGCCAAGTGGACTTCTCCAACATGGCTATTTACTTTCTTAAGCCAGCAAATATAGTCTCTAGAGCAAGTCTGCTAGCAAGATAGTATAATATAATATAATATAATATAATATAATATAATATAATCATGAGAGTGAAATTCCATCACCTTTTCCCTATTGCATTGGTTAGAAGCAAGTCATAGGTCCTGTTCACAATCAAGGGGAAGGGATTATGCAAAAGTGTGAACACCAGAAGGCAAGAATCATGGGGGTTGCCTCAAAGTCTGTCCAATACAAATTTTACATAAACCAATGAAGTACATGTTTGTTGTTTGACAAAACAAACCAAATTGAATACTTTGGAAATACTAGATAAAAGTTGCTAGACTGCTGTCCAACTAGGTGTGAGCAAGATAAATGCAAAAGATTGGAATAAAATCTAGGCTTCTGCTCTGATTGCTGCCCGAGTGTCATTCAATTCTCTCACTAATTAAAACAAAACAAAACTGGAAATAGTAGGAAGTGTATTATGAGCTTATGAGTGTGATCTGTACAAGGTAAATAAAGCAGAATGACAACTGGCAGAGCCAAACTCAAAAAATAAATAAATAAAAAGCTTTGGCCCTACACGAAAAGATTCATCAATGCATATACATTTGTGTGTACAACTGAAGTGTTAAATGTTTATATAAGTTTTAATAATTCCTCACTTTAACCTGCTTTTTTCAATTAACAGCTCCTTACTGCACTATGAAAGACGGCTTTTACTTGTACTCTCTAATTGGCACAGGCATTTCCTGTGTACTAGGAAGTGTGGCCCATTAAGCTACAACATGAATAAGCCATGCTGGTTTCTGGGTTCTAACTCCTCTTCTTTCTCTTGTCTTGACAAAGCACATCAAATTACGGAATACTGAAGACATCGCTGTCATATGAATAATCTTGAATTTAGTTACTTTTTATGAAATTACTGGCAAATTTGGTAGTTTTCTCTTAGAATCGGCTGGGACATATCTCAAAACTAACAGAAACACACTGATGTTTCCTGGCAGCTCCATGTTTCAGAACAACTAATCTAAAGAAATAGACTGGCAGCAAATTCTTCAGGAATTCCCCCAAAAGTATTGGGGTGTTTTTTTGTTTGTTTATTTCATAAGTTGGGCTTTTGACTGCAATTAGTTCATAAATTTAATCCCTGACTGGTACCTGGAATGCAGTTATTCCATTCTACAAAGAACAGACATGAGCTGAGGGACAGGATTAAAATCATTTTGTGAAAACTGGGGCATCCATAACAAAAACAACACCTAAACAGAAGGTCACTCCACTTCCATCTGAAGGAGCAAGAAAAAGAGGTGTAGGCAGGGCCGAAGTTCTAATCAGAACTTTAACTGGAATTTTTAATTCCAATAAAACAATACACAGCCACTGGGTTCCTATATCTCAAAGATGTCTTGAGTATATTGTTTAATCCTTAGTTTCCTCTCCTTCAGCAGTTTTGGACAAGGAGAGAGAAAAAAACATAAGCGATAACAATAAGATGTGTGTGGGTTTGGGTGTGTGTTGACTAAAAATGATAGGCAGTTGTCAAAGAATGGTTGCTGTTAGAAGGAGCATTAGGATGTTTTACATGGTATATTGAGTAAGGATAATGGAATACCAGATTTCTATCCCATCAAGCATCTCTCCTCCCAAAGAAACACTTGAATTGTCAGCTGGATTTGGATCCCTGTTATGAAATGAACTGTGCCCCCCTAAATTCATATGGTGAATCCCTAATGCCCAGTGTGACTACACTTGGAGACAGAGAATTCAAGGAGCTAATGAAGGCTAAATAAGGTCAGAAGGGTGGGGTTCCAATCCAATGACTGGTGTCCTAAAAAAAAGGGAGAAATGTCAGGGATGAACTGGTCATGTGCAGGCCAAGGAGAGAGACCTCAGGAGAAACCAAACCTGCCTACACACCTTCATCTTGAATTTCCAGACTCTAGAAAGGTGAGAAAATTTCTGTTAAGTCCCCAGTCTGTGGTATTTTGTGATGGCCCGACTAGCAGACTAATATGATAACCCTCCAAATCTAGAGAATTTTGGCCAATTGAAAAGTACCATGTCTTAAGCAAATGTCTAAGATATCTCTTCCTCTCCAAGACTCCCCTCAACCCCTGCCTAACTCTTTATTTTCCAGCTAGCTGCATGAAAGAAAGAGACTGAAGCTAATGGCAGAGTTTTCTGAATGAGCTGCATGAGGCAAAAGGAAGCAGGGAGAGGGAGAGGAAGAGCCACATATACATATGTGATCTTTTAACCCAGAGCAGATCCTCATCAGCAAGGTGCCAATCTTCACACTTCTTTGGGTCAGTGGAGAGAGCTGAGTAGGCATTTAGACTATGAAAAGAAGTTTACTTTGAAACAGAGTTATTCTTTAAAAAGTTAATTATTGTATGTGTCATATGCTCCAGGTACAAGTACAAAAAATCGAGGTAATTTTAAGAATAGCAGTGCCATGCTACTATTTGAGTTTCTGATGTTAATTTTCAGTTCTTTTTCTTTCTCATTTTCAAACTGTGATGTCACACAATGTTGCTAGCAAATGTAAATTTAGTAAAAGAGCTCTGAATTTACTATTCCCCTTCAAATTTACTGTTTCAGGTTTGCTGTAGGCTGGTAATTAAGGCCAGAGTTTGCTAGAATTGCGTGTTAAGTTAGGAAAATAAGTCAGGAGTGAACGCCTGAGATACGTCTTCTATATCAACAGCTATTCTAGTTGTTCAGAGGCCTTTATTGTTTTCCTTCTTGGTTCTTGGCTTTGTTCCAGATAACTAGAGTTAGTAAACAATCTTCAATTCTTTGGAGATATTTACTTTTCAATTGGGTCTTTCCTGGCTAGAGCTTAGGTTAGGGTTAGCCAAACTCCATTAGTGTCAATCAATATTTCCCTCAATTATGTGCATTTTCCTTTTCTCTTCTCAACTGCTCTTTGTTCCTTCCTATCTCTTCCATTCCTCTGCTAGTACTCTTTTTGTGATGATGAAAAAGTCTGTCATTTTTAGAACTAGCCAACTGGACATGGCTTAGACAATCGTCATTCTAGTTACACCCAAAGTGTCACAGTCAGGGGCCAAATGCATGTGGTTTTCTCTCCATCAGACCCGCTCACCGGTCTAATGAAGTTGCCCTTGGTCTCATCAATGTCACAGGACTTCGGCATCGCTTGCTTGATCTTGAGGCAGAAGGAGCACATTGTGGTCATTGGGAGCTTGACAAAGGCAGTGGTTCAGCTTGTTCCTCCTGAGAGAGCTCTTCCAGGCTGTCTTCACCGTCACAGTAAACTGGGCTAGTAGAAGGCTGGCATACAGTTCTGGTGCCTTACAACACAGCCTTCTTCGCCTTTCAAGGATTTTGCTCTGATTTGGGTTTTAGGAGGGATAGGAACCCTTCTTTGTCTTCACTGCAATCTTTATAAAACTTCTATCTGTATCTTTGACAGTTTACTGGCCTATTAATATGAAGTGTAGGTGTGGTTTTACCCTGAAGGTGACATGCAGTTCCAAGAGACTGCTAGGTCCTTGTCTAGACTATCTCATAAGTGCCATTTATTGAGGGATTATGTATATATATATTTTATCTAAGTTAACAGGATCCTACAGATTAAACTTTCAGCTTTTTAAATTCTAGGATCATCATGTCATTTCCTTTTTAGCTTTTAGACATCTCATTGGGATGTCAAGTATTTTGTAAAATTATTGCTAGCAGCACTATAACAATTTAAGCTAACTTCTTAAGGTCTTCCTATGAAATCGTAGCACAGAAAGAGACCTGAATATAATTAAATGAATATATATTAGATGATTTATAACTTCAACAGTAAAATAATTATTCAGTATTTCTTTATAAACTTGATAACTTGCAGCCAATTATTCATTGCAAAGTAATAGAAGGAAATATTCTACAAATGATAGCCCGTGTCAGTTTCCCAAAGTTTTGTCTTCACATAGGTAGATTATAAGATTCTTATAAGAAGATTATAAGTCTTATAATTTCTTATGAACTAGTACCAATTTCACATTACTTGAATCTCTCCTAAGATCCTGCACAGCTTTGGGTATAAGCTGGTGCTCAGTAAAAGTAATTGTTGGAGATATGAAGTTAAATAATTTCAGAAAGAAGATATTAAACTTAAAAGTAGCCTAAATTTGAAAAGATGGCCAATCTCATTAGAAATCATGGAAATTAAAATTAAAACTAGATACAACTTCACAACCATAAGGTTGGCAAAAATTTTAAAACATGGTAATATAAAGTGTTGGCAAGAATGTGGAGCAACAGTAAATCTCATACAGTGTTGGCTTAAGTAAAAATCAGTACAACTACCCTGGAGAGCAATTTGACATTATCTAGTAAAGTTGAGGCTATGCGTGCCCTTCAATCCAGGAATTCTACTTGAAGACAGACATCCCTCTATACATCTCAAAAAGATATACACAATAATGGTCATTCATTATCTTTATAGTAAAAACAAATAGTTAACTAGAAAAACAAAATAAAATACATAGAACAATAAAATCCACTAACAGGAAAATAAATCTATGTAGTATATTAAGGAGAAAATGGATAAACCATGCATGGCATATTCATACAATGGGATCTAACAACAGCAATAAAAAATAAATGAACAGGGCCAGGCACGGTGGCTCATGCCTGTAATCCCAGCACTTTGGGAGGCTGAGGCAGGTGGATCACCTGAAGTCAGGAGTTCAAGACCAGCCTGGCCAACATGGTGAAACCCTGTCTCTACTAAAAATACAAAAATTTAGCTGTGCTTGGTGGCGGGCGCCTGTAATCCCAGCTACTTGGGAGGCTAAGGCAGGAGAATCACCTGAACCCAGGAGGTGGAGGTTGCAGTGAGCAGAGATCACACCATTGCACTCCAGTCTGGGCAACAAGAGTGAAACTGTGTCCAAAAAAAGAAAGGAGAGAGAGAGAGAAACAGAAGGAAAGAAAGAAAGAAGGAAGGAGGGAGGGAGGGAGGAAGGAAGGAAGGAAGGAAGGAAGGAAGGAAAGGAGAGACTATATAGTTAGCACGAATAAACTATAAGACAATGTTAAATGAAAAAATCTGATTACAGAAAGATAGGAAATTTTAAAATAACCAATATACTGTATTTTAAGTACAATCATATGTAAAAAACTTTTTAAAAATTTGAGTGGGAATAAGAAAAACCAAATTCAGAATAGTAGTTATTTCTAGGTAGGAAAGACAAGACTGGAACCAAGAAATGACACGTGGGTCTTCAACTATAGCTGTGATGTTTTATTTCTTTAAAAACAAGATTAGAACAAAACATTTTAGTGCAATAAATAAATATCATGAGAAAGCAACTTTTTTAAAATGGGAAAGACATTTTGAAGTCCCCATCCAAAAATTAAAAATAGACTAGTTTATTATATTAACAGACTGCCAAGCTTAGAAAAACATGAAAATATGATGCTTAAAATAACTAAATAAGAAAATACGACTGCGACTTTTAAAGCAGCCAGATAGTTAGTCTAAACTTCATAGGTGACTTAAAGACTCTAAGCCTCCTTCATTTCCCTCAAGAGAAAATTCTTCCACATTGACTTCAGTATATCTTAAGCAGCTTCTTGAGAACATAGAAACGGATGCTTTGCGGCTATTAAAAACCAAGCAATTAGGATAGAGGTTTTCGGAGTTAGAGGCAGAATACAGGCATTAAAACAAAAACATCAGAAACAAAAAGTGTCAACAAACAAATCAACAAACGACTACCAAAACCAAAACAAATAAAAATGAAAGTGGTTATTTATAAATAATCCTTGGTTATGAGTGCTTGATTTTATGGAGGTTAAGTGGATTTAACACTGTTAGGGGAATAGGAAAGGTTTCCCTGAAGAAATGACTCTAGGCTGAAATGGGAGGAATGAGTAAGGACTAATTAAGGGAAGAGGGGAGATAAGCCTTACCCAGAAGGTGGGAGAAAGTTGCAAAGGCCTGGTAACTGGAATAGAGTATGAATAGGAGCAGATGAAAATCACTATAGCTGCAGGAGTCGGGGAAGAGGAGAGGGAAGAGAAGCTATGGCAAGTTCATGGTCCATGAGGTGGAAAAGGAAGGTAGGACCTTTATACCATGTTAATGAATTTGATTTTTGGACTACAAACAATAAAATGCCATCTGAAAGTTTAAACAAAGGGATAGCATATTCACAGATGTATTTTGCATCCTTGACGACTTTTAAACTCTATGTATTACATTTTAAACTCTCCCTCTCTCTCTCTCTCTCTCTGTGTGTGTGTGTGTGTGTGTGTGTGTGTATGTATGTAAAGTGAATGCAGTTGGAAGCTACAAGAAGATAACAGTGACTTTGTCTAAGCTGGTCATGATGGAGAAAGATAAAAGCAGACATTTTCAAAAGAGATACAAGAAATAAAATCAGCAAGACTGAAAACTCCCAAGTCACAATCATAGATTGACTGGGAAAATGAATAAGCATTAGGTAATGTTTCAGGTAATTCTCAAGACATTCAGAGTGATTACTGAATCTAACCTTACAAAGAGATATTTCTCCCCGAAGATTATGTATGGCTGTGAAATTCTAGGTTGTTGAGCTTACTAAACTCAAAATATGAAAGACTGGAAGTTTTAATTTGAGGGATATTAGCAAATAGATTTTTGACATACTCTTTGGATATGCTTACTCTGGAAGATATTTTTCATATTTGGATGCACATCTGTATGTTAAAAATGCCCAATTATATGTCATTGAGCCCTTTCTCCAGTAATTAAAGAGGGCTAACAAGGTTTAGAAAAGTCAGATTTTTGGTCACTAAACTGCACAGTTTGTTTTTCTCAGCAAATCTGATGATCACATCCTCAACATTTAAACTGTTGATATTTTAGCCAGATATTAATATTATTGGTATCACCTTTAAAACACTTGTTTAAATACCTTTCCCTCAAAATCCTCATATTTCAGTGTGGAAAGTATACTTCCCACCAATTCTTCATATGATTTTATGTTAAACTCTGTTTTCAGTATTTTGTCCAAAACCAAATCAAAATTAAAAGCATTTTGCTGACCACTAATTTCATGGAGAGTGAAACAGTGGGTAACTGGCTATTAGGCATAATCTTATTTATTCACATGGCAGAATTATTCCTTGCAGAATATCCCCACCTTTAACCCTCAAAAAAGCTCTAGGGGTATTTCATCATTATTGATTAAAAGATAACTTGTGCAGTCTACATACCATTTCACAAAATAATAATTCTCTTATCACTTATGTTTTTGTTGGCCCACGTAAGAACTGGCCAAATTTTTCCTTCAAATGATCCACACATGTGACAAGAACTGTATGAAAGAAGTACTCAGCAAATAAGTGGTTTTGTTCAGCTATAAAGTGAAATATGCTATATAGCATGTATATGTGAGAGTAGCTAATATTTCAATATATGTCCAATAGTGACATTTGTTAAGGAGTATTTCCAAAGAGCTTCTTGTGCTCTCTCCTTGATAAAAATATTTGTCAATAATTTTGTGATTGGTTTTGCAAGTTTGGTTTCTGATAATTTGCTAAAACATATTGAATTCTGAATATTGCTCCCATGGTTCTGTTCTCCTCTCTACCTTTAGTTACCAAATTCTTCAACATGACAAAAGATTATTTTGCAGATATTCTGGAAAACTTAATTAGCTTACCAGAGAGGTCTCTGGGCTTTATTCAAAAACTCACAAAAGTTTAAATGGCTTAGGCCACCATTTGACAACATTTTATATAACAGGTAACATACCAGACATGAGTGGTAAATTGATTATTCATTTAATAAAGCCTAATTTTCAGAATTCAGTAATTTAAATGTTTTACCCTTTTCCTGTTTGTGTAAAATCACTGTCCTAGCAAAGCGATTCACATTCTATAAAACTTTAATGCAGTAGTCATCTATTATATAATGACATAATTCTGAGTTGTAGTAAGCCTTGTTTTTATTTTCATTACAGATTTTACTACTTAGGAAATCACTTCTGAACCACTTAGCCACTTTTGTGAATTTGGAACATACTATAACACAGTAAAACAATAGAAAATGTAAATTAATAAGTAATACACAGAAGATACAAAAACGTTAGCAGAGATAAACTGCACCCTGGTGACTGTAAGCTGAGACAGACTGACACAAACTTTGTCATCTTTGCATAAATTGATGTGTCCAAGTTTCAAACCTAGTGATATCTCTGAGAAAATGATCTTAAAACATTTCAAATTTATGAACTATGAAAAATATTATTTTATTGTCTTGCTTTTCCTTCAACATTAGTAGGCTGCTTAAAAGAACCCCAGGAGGCAGGGTGCAGTGGCTCACGCCTGTAATCCCAACACTTTGGGAGGCCGAGGTGGGTAGATCACAAGGTCAGGAGATCGAGACCAGCCTGGCCAACATGGTGATCCCTCGTCTCTACTAAAAATACAAAAAAAAAAAAAAAAAAATTAGCCAGGCATGGTGCATGCGCCTGTAGTCCCATCTACTCAGGAGGCTGAGGCAGGAGAATCGCTTCAGCCTGTGAGGTGGAGGTTGCAGTGAGCCAAGATCGCACCACTGCACTCCAGCCTGGGTGACAGGCAAGACTCTGTCTCAATAAAAAAAAAAAAAAAAAAAAAAAAAAAGAACCCCAGGAATCACTAGTATGGTTCCTGGGTTCACGGACCCTCTTCTAAAATACATTATTATATGAGGTAGAACTAATGCTTTGAAGAGGAAGAACTAAAAATGGCATCTACCTAAAATACTTTTTAACTATGAAAACTCATTAAATTGGATTCCATTAATTCAAAATATGTAATACAAATAATATGAGCATATTATGGGAACAATATTGAAGCCAAAGATACTTAACAATTCCAAAAACCAAACAAGTTTAAGAACTTTGTATTTTGGCAGTATTAAGCAGTTGGTGTATCAACTTTAGATTCTTTTATCTATCATTGATGTTTGCAAAGGCAGGCAATAATTCCTATAAATATCTGATACACAGAAGAGGATAAAGGAGAGGGATCAGCTTAAATTCAGATCAAACCAAACACTTCTAGAAGTGAGATTACAATGAATCCTTATTTCATATAAATGTGCGGTAATTACCTGCCTTTTAATGAGTATACCTAAGACATGGAAGCAAATTTTACTGTCTTTTTCAATGCTAGGGAAAAATGGATTGTTTTACATTCCATTACTTTTTAAGTATGACTGACTGGGAGATGCTACTGCCTAAATGGGAAAGGTCAAATGCTGAATGTTCTAAACACATGAGAATTAATGAAGACTTGATCTGCTTTTTCTTCAGAACTTCTAAAAGAAAGCAAATCTATGAACATACATGTAAATCACTCAAAAAACAATCACACACACACAGTATAGTGGCTACATTTAGTGAGTCTTCATCTTTATTTTTATTTTCATGGGTTAAAGAAAACAAAATTGTATCATTTTTTATATGCCTATTTGGAAAAGCAATACTTTATCAACAAGATTAGTAGATTTTATGACAGAAATTACTTATCATCAACAAGTACACGTTTTAGTTATTCAGATAAAGAAAGCAACATTCAGTTTCATGTTCACATGTTTCAATAAGTACAACTTTGTTTATACAACCTTGGGAAAGACAGAGTAGGAGTCGCATTGCTGTGTATTCCAGCTAGCACAACAGGCCTGAGTAGTTCTAGATGCCACTTAAAAATCACTCAATTTGCCAGAGTAACCCACAACTAAATCCAGGAAAAGTAGAAAAGCTAGGTGGGCCATGGACACGGACACTGTGTACAATTACCCAGTTTGTGCATTTTAAGTGGGTTCCCAGCACAGGGGTAGGCAAAGATATGTCCTACTGTGGTTCCAGCCCAGTAAAAAACAGCATCTTTGCGTAGTTAATTGGTCCAAGAAGGATGTCTTTTTGTCACTTACACAAAGGCATCATGGTTAGCAAAAAGACTGGTGCTAGAAGAAGAGACTTTCTCCAAGAAGAGACCCATAATACGTTATCTCACATTCACAGAAAAAGAAGAACCCAGCGAAGTTTTCATGTTCTTACTGGGCAGAAATATCAGTGTTATGAAAAGTTATACTGGTTGTCAAATTTTCAAAAGAATCTCTGATAAGTACAAAAGCAGAGGTCTAAGAAGAAATCTGGGACTGAGCCAAATGAGAAGAAAGTTTGAATATCACAAACCTAAATTTTTAATCTAATGCTATAATCATAGCAGATGTAAGCACAGCATACTAACAATTTCTTATTAGATTCTTTCTGTTTTAGGAATTCAAAGTCATTTGTGTTAAAATTACATATGTGACAATGGTCCCATTATATTCTAATAAAAGTCACGATGTGTATTTTCTCACTCTATACAAATCTATCACATATGGCATAAATGTTAAAACATTTGCTTCATTTTTAAAGTACTAAAATGTGCATCTGAGAAATTTTTCCCATTTAAGTAATTAATGAAGTAACGTGAAACAGTTTTGGTTTGCTAAGGCAATCCCCTTCCTAACTGCTTTCTTTTCTCTCTATGTTGTTTCATATTTTCAATCCTTTAAAGAAACATTCTTATTTTGTACTGTGAGTTATCTGAAAGACTAGTAGTTCTTGTGGAAGAAGGAAGAAGAGCAAATGAAGCAATAAAAGGAAACTCATCTGTGAACAATATTAACTTCTAACTAGATTTTTAATTAAGAAGGTTACCAGCAAGGTCTCTGGACTTTATCTGAAAACTCACAAAAGTTTAAATGGCTTAGGCCACCACCGTTTGTCATTTTATATAACAGCTAAGACATCAGATACTATCAGTAAATGGATTATTCATTTAATATAAGTCTAATTTTCAGAGGTCAATTCTGAATACTTGAAAATACTTCAAAATATTTGAATATTTCAAATCCTGAATACTTCAAAATGTATGATACAAGATTTTATTCTATTGAATAGAAGAGATAAATTTCTTTCATATAGTACACGTATTTAAGTAGTAGATAGTTTTCAAGCAACTACTTGGTAAGTCATAAACATTACATTTTATATCATGTCTTTTCTTCATATATTGATGAAATGTAGAATTGTACCTAATAGAAAATTTAGAATGACTGATTTTACAGAACATCACATATTAATGATAAACTCACATTCTAATTACTTATTAAATTAATTAAATTTACCTTTTGTAGACTGGTAGGATTTAGCTGAGTTTTGTCTATTATTTTCACAGCAACCTAAAAAAGAAGAATCATTAAACTTTATTTGAAAAATGCATATTTTAATGAATAAAACTTACAAAAAATCCAACTTTTGTTTCATTCCTAACTAGATATAATTTAGCTCTTTTTAGGTGTTCACATAATCAGATAGTAACATTTTGATAATTTGGCAGCTCAGATCTTTTGATCCTGAGCCAATGAAATGAAAGCTTTGTTATTTCTTCTAAGTTTCCTTCTTTAAAGTAAAAATCATCCTGTATCTTAACCTTTTACTCATGATCTTGATAAGCAACAATTATAGGGGGAAGTGGCTTGTGAACTTGCAGTAAGTTAAATATTATGTGAATAAAACCATTATGTTGGTAGACAGATTGGATATCTAAGTTTACTTAGAGCAAACTGACAAAATGGACTTGAATATCTAAGGCTCTGCCCAGTATTCCCTGTCTCTGAATGGCTCCTGGGGTCAGAATAGACAGAAGGAACCAAATTCAATGGGAAACGACAATAATATTATACATAGAGCAAAGTGAAAATTTATTAAAAATATTTTCATTGAGGTTTTGTTTTTTTTGAGACAGGATCTCACTCTGTTGCTGAGGCTGAAGTGCAGTGGTGCTATCACAGTTCACTGCAGCCTTGACCTCCCAGGCTCAAGTGATCCTCACCTCAAGCTCCCAAGTAGCTACAGTTGCATACCACCATGCCCAGCTAATTTTTGTATTTTTTGTAGAGCTGGGGTTTTGCCATGTTGCCTAGGCTGGTCTTGAACTCCTGGCCTCAAGCAATTATGCCCACTTCAGCCTCCCAAGGTGCTGGGATTGCAGGCATGAGCCACTGCATTGGGTCTGATTGAGATTTTTTTTTATAATGTCCTAATCAGATCTAGTAAATGTTATATAATACAAAATGTTACACGTTTATTCAAATAAAGTCTTTAACCCTAGCATACAGGTATATATACACAATATACATATGTGCAAATATATAAATTCTTACTATATAAATACATGTAACTTAAAACACATGAGATTTTAGAAATCCAATTATCTTATTACCTGAGAAAACCACCCATATAGAAGTACTTGTTCAATGTAGTCTCTAAACAGATACAAATTAGCAGGTGACTTTCTACATATTTATACCTAACTTATATCAAGCAGCAAGGACTTTTGTTCCTGAGGGCTGGGCAGCAATGGCAATCAGAAAGGTTCACAGAAATCATATAATGAAAGTCAGAATCTGAGGAAAGCTCATCTGCAGCACACCTGATTTATGAGATGCTAATATACAGGAATGATCCTTTTCTAAATATTAAAAGGTCAACTTTTATGCCATGATAAACCTCTGTCTACTAATGTTCTGTTCACACATACCCCAGTGTTTACCATATTGAAACTGTCATTTTACTCCCAAACATGGGCTATAGGGAAGCTTTAACAAGACTCCAGAGAGGTCCAGACAGATATTAAAAGGCATTGTGCAAACTTACCTCTCTACCAGTTAGAACGTGTCTTGCCAATTTGACTTTGGCAAAATTTCCCTTCCCTATTGTTTTTTGTAAACGGTAATTTCCAATGTGAGGCTGTTCATCTGTTGCTGACGTAATGGAGTTTCTACACCGGGGGATGTTCTGTCTGCTACTTGACTTGGTAGGCTGGATGTGTGGTTCAGTATATCCATCCACAGATGTATGCTAAGAAAAAGTTTACAAGATTTCATTGTTAATTAAATTATATTATAAAAGGACAAGTAAAAAGAGTACAAATAATTATTATTACCAATTCTTCAATAAAAACATATTGCACTACATCCTTTTAAAGTTTGAGCATTCTATTTATAATTTCTTCTGGACTTCAGCTCCCTTTACCAGGTAGAGTATAATTGTTTAAAATGAAATATTCAGGCCAGGCATGGTGGCTCATGCCTGTAATCCCAGCACTTAAGGAGGCCAAGGCAGGCAGATCACTTGAGGTCAGGAGTTCATGACCAGCCTGGCCAAAACAGTGAAACCCCATCTCTACTAAAAACACAAAAACTAGCCGGTTGTGGTGGCACATGCCTGTAATCCCAGCTACTCAGGAGGCTGAGGGAGGAGAATCGCTTGAACCTGGGAGGCGGAAGTTGCAGTGAGCCAAGATCACTTCAGCCTGGGTGACAGAGTGGGACTCCATCTCAAAAAAATAAAATAAAGTGAAATATTCTACATGGCTTTAGGGACATGCTTTTAATTTAAAATTGTAAATAAATATACAGCCAGAAGCCTCACAAACCATTATTCCTATAAAGGTGTTATCGCTTTAGGTTGTGATGACAGTATAGATCAGGGCTGCTTCATTAAAAAGGCAGAACGTCTTTATTGCCAAGACAACCTCATGGGTGTAAATCTCTTTCTCAAAACTAGCCCAGCCATTTGTCATGTTCTTGCTTCCATTTTCTGGGCATATAACTCAAAGAACTGACCAATCAGCAGCCTGCCTCAAGTATACCTCTAATTCATTTCTGCCCAACCCCCTCACCTAGTTTATCATGTCCAAGTGAAAGCTATCGATAGTCCTGCCCAGGTCCATAATCTATCCATTGCATCAGTGCTGTTCTGGAGGCAAAGATGTCACTTTGTCTCATGGTCTCACGCTAACCTACAATTGCAATGGAGAGCTGATCCTGTTCACCTATGGACTCAGCACCTAAATTCCCAGGTCAAGCTGCCTAACCAGCTCTGTTTCACTAGCTGTGATTGTTCCTGCTCTTGTCTAGCTTTGTCTGCACTTTGACATACATAAAATTTCTAGCAGTTTTTGTGAAAATGTTGAATCACACATAATAAACACAACATCTTTCTCTGGCTTCTTAAAAAATTGCTGAAGAAGAGTAAAACAAAATAACAAAGGAAAGGATATCTTTTGTTTGCAAAATAACTAATGCAGAGTTATATTGCCCCACCTATACAAGCAACAGCTTCCTAAAGAATTTTGATCTAAAGGCAACATTAAAGAGGAATCCATTTACCAATCTCATGCAAAGCATGATTCAAAGTCATTTTTCTATTTGTTACTACTTTTTGTTTTATTTTATGATAATTTTTAAAAACTCAGCTCAGGATTAAGGGTTTTTGCTGGGTCTTATATACACATCTGCAGCCTCTGGCCTCATTCTGTGTTAGATGCGCTTTGGTGTATTCTCGCCACAACTTGTACTTCCACGTATCACAGCACGCTTTCCATTGTGCTATCATTATACATTTACTCGTCTGTCTCCCACCACCCTATTATAAACAATTTTAGGGCACAGATGTTTTCTTTTCATCTTTATATACTCAGCACCTTACAGGCTGCCAGACACACAGGAAGGATTCAATAAAGCAATAGTTTTCACAGTGTTATCCCTGGACCAGCACCATCAGAATCATCTGAGAACTTGTTCAAAATGCAAATTCTCTGGTCTTATTCCAGACCTACTGAATATGAAACTCTGGGGGTAGGGTCCAGCAATCTGTGTTTCAACAAGTTCTCCAGGTGATTCTGATGCATGCCAACATTTGAGAACTGCAATGAAAATAATGTAAGGAGTAAAATATAAAGTTATTCACTGGCTCTTGGAGACTCTTCTATTATCTGGGTAGAAACAAGAGATTTTAATTATAGTACTTAATTTCTAAGAGTTAACAGACTGCCATTATATTTCCTACAACTAGTACTTCTCTACCTGAACTTGTTCTGCAGGGAATGCTGACTTCTCCAGCCTTCAAGATGTATCTTTTTTTTTTTTTTTCCCTGAGACAGGGTCTTGCTCTGTCACCCAGGCTGGAGTGCAGGGGCACGATCACTGCTCACTGCAGCCTCAAGTGATCCTCCCACTTCAGCCTCTTGAGTAGCTGGGACTACAAGTGTGCACTGCTGCCCCTGGCTACTTTTTTAACTGTTTTTTTTTTTTGTTTTGTTTTGTTTTGTTTGTAGAGATGGAGTCTCATCATGTTGGCCAGGCTGTTCTCAAACTCCTGGGCTCAAGCAATCCTCCCACCTCAGCCTCCCAAAGTGCTGAGATATAGGCATAAGCCACTACATCTGGCCATTCATCTTTCAAGATTTAATATGAGTATCTCCTCCACACAGCTTTCTATGTCTTTTCACAGAGATGATTATTCCTCTTTTCTGTTGCTATCTATATACCCAATACATACTTCAACTATTAGAACTCTCACACCATCTTCTAAGTACTTGTCCATGGTCTGTGTTTACCGTTGACTTAAAGCTCCTAAAGCCCCATAACTTAATATAGTGTTAGGCACAAATAAGGCATTAGACACATACTAACTAAATTGAAGGGATTTAGTAACCTCATACTCCTGATACCCTTATAGAATGTCTTCTGAGGAATAAGTCCATGCTGTCCAGATCTTTGACGCATATAAAAGCAATATACATTAAAATACTTGAGATGTAACTCAGCTCCTAATGCTGGTTGTAGGCTGTATATTAATACTATACCACATTTTGATGGACCGTATTATTAATCCCAAATTTTTACACCCTTTGCCATGTAACTTTTCCAGGACCCTCCCACTGAGGGTGGGGGCATACTTTCCCACTCTTTGGGTTCAGTCACGTGATTTTGTTTTTTTTTTTTAGCCAATAAAATGAGTTAGAAATGATGGTATGCGAGTCCCGAGCTAGACTTCAAGAGGCCTTGTTGTGTCTCAACTTGCTGTCTGCCATCACCATGAGAAGGACTTATCCACGCTGACAGCAGGACGATGAGAAATACATGGAGCAGAGTCACTCCCAGTTAAGCCAAGATTTAATCAACTGATCCCCAGCTGACTCTGACTCATGAGAAATCATAAATGGTTCTTGGTTTAAGCCACTTAGGTTGGGATGATTTAGGTTGGGATGATTTGTTACACGGCAATGTCAGTAGATACACAATGCTATCATTATTTTAAAATTAAAAAGTAAACATAAGAGAAAAGGGAAAAACTTATGAACAATTAGAAGATTCTTATCAGACATGTTTACATTTTAGCAGAGTCTGAAAAGAAAGGATGAGGGAGGGAGGGAGGGAGGAAGGAAGGAAAGAAGGAAGGAAGGAGGGAAGGAAGGAAAGAAGGAAGGAAGGAGGGAAGGAAGGAAAGAAGGAAGGAAGGAAGGAGGGAAGGAGAGAAGGAGGAGGGAAGGAGGAAAGGAGAGAAAGAGGAGGGAAGGAGTGAGGGAAGGAGGGAGAAAGGACAGAAGGAAGGAAGAAGGAAGGAAAGACAGGAAGGGGAGAAGGAGGAGGGAAGGAAGAAAGGAGGTGCGAAGGAGGGAAGGAGGGAAGGAGGGAAGGAAGAGGGAAGGGGGGAAAGGGGGGAGGGAGGGAGAGGGAGGGAGGGAGAGAAGAAAAAAAAAAGGAGCTATATACGGTCAATTCCCTAAGGAGAAACCCTTGATTGTAAGCTATATGGGAGCAGAATCCTTGATTATTTTGCATCCCCATCACTAAGTATGGTGTAACACAGAGATCGACAAACGATTCTGAAGAAATAATACCCATGGGCCTATAGGCTGTAGTTGGCCAATCCTTGGTGTAACATGTCACATTTTGGGATACAGGTTTAAATTGTTCTCAATGATTTTTTTAAAAGATCTCCTAGCTCTCAACATTAAACATGATCGTTTATACACAATACATTTATATGTCTTAAATAAAAAATCAGAATATACAGCATATATTTTATATTATATATATTATACATTCTGAATATATTATATATTCTGATTATAAGATACTTACCAAAACAAATATTTTCAAAAATTACATCTTTCCTTAGGATTGCTACAGCATCACTTAGGAGACAACCTTTCCTTGGAAGGACTCTTTGAAGTACAGTTTGGGATAGCTGATCTCACTTTCCTGATCAATAGCTTAATTCTCAAATAGAAAATGTGGCAAGAATATCAATTCAGCTCATGCTAGATTAAACAGTGAATTTAATTTAGAACTACCTCAATCCTAAGGCTGTTAGATAGAAGAAATTATGTTAGCTCAATTACAGCATGTTTATGAATTTTAATTTCTACCTTTATCTGAAAACACAAGTTCCAATCCTGTCATTCTTTCTTCAAGTTTTCCACTTAATCCAGTAAACTGTGAATTCCTTCATTCTTTCTGCAGCAGTGGTAATGTGACCCTAAAGCTTGCCCTGAGTGTGCAGTGTAGTCAAAGTAATCAGAGATAATGATTTCATTAGCTCTTCAGTGCTGCATCCCATGGAGCACCAGACTCAAATTCCTGAGTAATAAGAGAATTTTCCCTGCCTTTAATACTGACTGAAATGAAGTTCTTCTACTCACTGGCTATACATCCTTGGAAATATTTTAAAAAAATTGCAATGTTTTATGACAGTCACTAAATCTGCTTGGTGACTGAATATTCAAATGCTCCTAAAAAGTCAGATCACATATTAGACCTGAAGGTAGGGCTGCCACAGCTCTGCTCTCAGGACTTTGGAATATGCTATTTTTGCATACCACAACCACCCTCTGGCCAAGTGATATTAGCACCAATACAGGTCATTGCAATTTAGAAACAATAACCAAACTTTCATTTCTCAAAGTCATTTTATTAAAGGAGTAAGGAAGTTCTGCTTCCAACAAAGAATAGTTTGTAACTAACTAAACCTATCAGCAGACAAAAATATAATCTGTAGACAAAATATTAAAAACAACTGTTTGAAGGCTCTGAAGAGCCACAAAAAAGCAGGCAAAGTCTTAAGGGAAGTTGATCATTGAATGAAGAAAAATTTCACAACGTAGAATCTGGGTTGTTATAGTTTCGAGCTGGGGGCAAACTCTGGCCCACCTCGCTCCATGTGACTTAAACTCAAGCAGGCAGCAACAGTTTTATTGGCTAAAAAGGAGTCTGAGGATAGGTTTGGGAGCTCACAAAATGGCTGGAAAGCGAGAGAGAAAACCTTGGGAAAAATGAAGTCATGGAGGGGAAAAATGAAGTCATGGAGAAGAAAAATGAAATTTGTATATTAATTGCAGGTGCTTTGCTAAGTCCCAAACAATGTATAAGCAAGACAACCTCTAAGGAACACATGAGAACAAGGCAGTTAGAAGTGTAAGACAATAAAGTAGATATTTGGCCTGTTGGCCACCACAAGGGAGGCTGAATTTGAAGTTTGAGTGAAGCCAAATTAACTGTCTGCTAAAGCAAAAATCAACACTTCAGAAGATAATTAAATTCAGAGTCTCCGTAGAGTATCAATAAAAATGTCCAGTATGTAAGTAAAACTTACTAGACACATGAAGGAACAAATATGATTCATTGTCAAGAGAAATAATAGTCAAAAGAAACAGATCCCAAGATGACCCAGAAGTTGGAATCGGCAGGCAAGAACTTTAAAGCAGATATTATAAATACATTTTTTAAAGTAAGGGAAAATATGGCCAGAAGGAACAAGTATATGGGAAATGTTAGCAGAAAAATGAAAACTATAATAAAGAGACAAATGGCAGTTCTACAATATACTACATAAACAATATACACTACATACATACTACAATATATACTACATATACTACAATATACTACAGTACTGCAACATTAAAAAAGAAAAATTCATTGGATAGGATTACAGTAGACTGCAAAGAAGAAAGGGTCAATGAACTTGAAGACAGATTAATAAAATTTAGCCAATCTTAACAACTGGGACACAGGAAGACTGAATAAAAATAAAGCCTCGGCCAGGCGCAGTGGCTCATGCCTGTAATCCCAGCACTTCGGGAGGCTGAGGCGGGTGGCACGAGGTCAGGAGATGGAGACCATCCTGGCTAACACAGTGAAACCCCATCTCTACTAAAAATACAAAAAATTAGCCGGGCGTGGTGGCAGGTGCCTGTAGTCCCAGCTACTCAGGAGGCTGAGGCAGGAGAACAGTGTGAACCCAGGAGGCAGAGCTTGCAGTGAGCCGAGATCGCACCACTGCACTCCAGCCTGGGCGACAGAGCGAGACTCCATCTCAAAAAAAAAAATAAAAGAAATAAACAAAGCCTCTATGATCTGTGGTGGGTCAATATCACATAAACTGTCACATGTATAAATGGGGCCCAGAGAAGGAATAAAAGAAAATAGGGTAGAAAAAATTACTTGAAGTAATAATGGCCATACAATTCCTCCAAACTGTAAATTCTAAGAAGGATAAATACCAAAAGAAAAAAAAAAAAACCCGGTGTAGAAGATCACTGTCAAATTTCTGAAACCATGCATAGAGGAAAACAAAAACCTTAAAAGGAGTCAGGGAAAAATGACACATTTACACATAGGGATAACAATACAAATGGCAACTCACTTCTCATTAATCAACAACGGAAGTCAGATGACAACATTTTTAAAGTGCTACAGAAAAATCAAATGCAAGCCAAAATTCATTATCCAGTGAAAACATTCCTCAAAAAAGGCAAAAAAGACATTTTTAGATTAACAAAAACTGAAAGAATTTGTTGCCAACAGACATACACTATAAAAAATGCTAAAGAAATGAAAGTAACAATAGCGGGTAAAATGAATCTATATAAATGAATAAAGAGCTCTGGAACTAGAAAATATGTGAGTAAATACAAAACAGTACACATTTTTCCATCTCTTCATTTATTTAAAAGACATATGACTGTTTAAAGCAAAGCATAATACTGTACGTGGAACTTATAAGCAGAAGTAAGTATATGTGAAAACAAACCACAATCAGAGATTTCAACATTACTCTCTCAATAGCTGAAAGAACAACTATACATAAAAAAACAACCACCGGGCACGGTGGCTCACTCCTGTAATCCCAGCACCTCAGGAGGCTGAGGAGGGCAGATCACCTGAGGTCAGGAGTTCAAGACCAGCCTGACCAACACGGAGAAACCCCGTCTCTACTAAAAATACAAAAAATTAGCCGGGCGTGGTGGCACATGCCTGTAATCCCAGCTACTTGGGAGGCTGAGGCAGGAGAATCGCTTGAACCCGGGAGGCAGAGGTTGTGGTGAACAGAGATCGCACCATTGTACTTCAGCCTGAGCAAAAAGACCGAAACTCTGTCTCCAAAAAAAAAAAAGAAAAAAAAAGAAAAGAAAAAACAGTAAGGATACACAAAATCTGAACAACAGTATCAAGTTATGGAAGGTTACAGATTTCTTAAAGCACATAGTTCTTAAACTCTAAGTCAAGAACCCTTCTCTAGCTCCCTTAAGCTCTTCCCATAGATATTTTAGTTGTCTTTAGAGTGACAACCTTGTCTTGTTATCAAAGGATAACTTAAAGAACAGCTACTTTGCCGGCTGCAGTGGTGTTTGCCTGTGGTCCCAGCTACTCAGGAGGCTGGTGGGAGGATCGCTTGAGCCCAAGAGTTCTGGGCTGTAGTACACTATGTTGACCTGGTGTTTGCACTAAGTTCAGCATCAATATGGTGACCTCCTGGGAGTGGGGGACCACCAGGTTGCCTAAGGAGGGGTGAACCAGCCCTGGTCAGAAACAGAGCAGGTAAAAACACCCGTGCTGATCAATAGCAGGACTGCACCTGTGAACAGCTGCCGCATTCCAGCCTGGGCAACATAGTGAGACCCTGTCTCTAAAGAAATAAAAATAAATAAATAAAAAAGAACAGTTACATCTGTATAGGAACATGGCTGAAGATACATTAATAATAATTAATACCTACTTCATAAGGATCCAAGCAATGAATCTGCCTGAGTTTAGTTGTCAGAAATATTTCTCTGACCTGGTACGCTTCCTTTATTATGTTACTATACAATAATCTCTCCCTTTTTCCCCTGTTTTGGCATTTGAAGGTGAATTTTCATATTAAATAGTACAATGGTGGATGCTGTCAGTGACGGTACTTTTATGAGTGACAGAAAATGTTTTAACAGCTGGAAAAGAATGCTTATGAAGCACAGAAGACCTGTGATTCTCCTCCTCCATGTTCATACTGCACTTGAAACACTCTTTTACATAATACTTACAACCTTACAATGAAACTATCTTATTTTTTTAAACCATGTTCTATGAAACTGTGAGCTTTTATGTTGTCAAGCACTACGTCTTTCACATGCATTATCATTCAGTATAGTGACTAGTACATGAATGGACCCACTAAATATGTTATCTTCTATTGTTAAATACTCAACTTAAATCCTTCTGCAAATTGGCCAATAATTATTTTATCTGGTTCTTTAAAATCAACAAAACTAAAAGTCCTCAACAAAATGTAACTTAATTACAAACAAAAAAATCAATTTTATTTGATATATCAGAGCTTATTTCAATGAGATGTCAATAAATTTGATAAGACAGTCACATACCTATTTCCAAAAACATAAAACACAAAAATACGAGGTCTAATAATGGAAAAGGAAAAAGCTATTGAAATAAATTGCCACTAAAACCTTCTGACAGCTACTATGCAATGCACAGCATAAATCCAAAGGGAGAAATTGTACAATATGTTCCTGCCTGCCCTTATTGAGCAAGTGCACACTTTTCCAAATGTTCATATTACAAGTAGTCTTTTACCTGGTTTGTTTTTAGGTACTAGAAAAGGGTTCAGTTTTAAAACCTAAACAGTAAGATAATAATGAAGAAAAGTAGCCAATACAGTTTATTAATAGAGATCCAAGGAACCTAAATGAAATATTAGCTGATATCACCAATAACATATTCAACAATTAGCACTTCAATCAATTAGCTGTATGATCAGAAGGCAAAGTTAACTCTATACAAGAAAAATATTACAATTTACTGCTTCAACTTGAAAAACATAGAGTAGTACTGAGATAAACCATAAAAACAGAAACAAGAATATCCCATCAAACACCCTCATTCAACAAAGCAGTAGTACTAGATATATCAGCAATACTTCTTAAGAAGATATATATATGGAAAAGATTTATTTGTATTATCTTTCTGCAGCTGGTATAAATATAAATCTAGAAAATCCAAGTAAATCAATAAAGTATCTTTTGGAGGTTCAAAAAGTTGTAAGAGACAGGAAACATCCTTAATAATCATTACATTCTGAGAAAAATCACTGGGTTAACTCTTCACTCATCCTTTCGTATTTAGCCTAGATATCACTTCCCAGGAAACACCACACATCATATTGGAGTTGCTACTCCTTCTTCAACTAAGCCAGGTTCAGTGTCATATTTGGTCTTTCTATTACTATTTCTAGCACTGCACTGTTCCAAATTTGTAAATTAATTTTTATGAAATGATATACTATTCACCATTGTTTCTTACATCCTTGCACTTCTCTTAGATTTACTTTTTCTAGTTTGTAAAATTTTTTTCAGGTAGGTGTGTAGGTGCTATACTTTCTGAATCTTTACAGCTACTAATTTTTCTTATTTCAACTTCACATGTAAACAATAATTCCATTAGATACAGAACAGGTACAAAGGAACATTTTCCCACTTACTTCTGGACTTATTCCAGAAGGTTGAACCTTTTAGAAACATGACTTACTGATATCTATAAACATATCACAAACTGTGACCTCTGAATGACAAAACAACAAAAGACAGAAGAAATCCTACAGAAGTTCCAGGTGAAAAAAAATTTTTACAAAACCTTTGTCTAACGAATAGATCTAAATGCAAACATATGTGATATGTTAGTGTGAAATTTAGCACTTCATATCAATGAAGAAGTAATAAATTATTCAACAAATGGTATTGGAACAGTTAGAAAAAATAAAGCTGAATCTCTAGGAGTGAGGTATCACTCTTTACTCCAAAATAAATTTACAATTGATTAAGGATATAAATGTAAAAACAAACAGAAAAAAACACAAAGACGAAGAAACCACAAAAGTACTAGAAGAAAGAATCGACAGTCCAGCAAGTGTTTTTTAGTCTCAGCATGGGAAATGGCTCTCTAGGTATAACATAAAATAAAAGTCACTATAAAAAAGTTTAATAAATGTGACATCACAAATTTAAAAGACAGTAGGTTTTTTAAAAAACTCTCCTTATATCAAAGTAAAGAGGCAGATAATAAATTGAGAAAAAATATTTGTAACATATGGCAGGCAAATGGTTAATTTTAAAATACTAAACCTTCCACAAGTCAATTTTTAAAATGGGCAAATATGAATGGGCACAGGATGTATACAGATATTTCACAGAAACAGACATGTATGTGACTTTTAAACATATGAAGTAAATCATAAGTGAAATATAAATTAAAGCTACAATAAAATCTATTTTTCATCTATCAGATTACAATGATTAGAGTTTGATAGCATTTGATGGTGATGGTATAGAACTAGGCATACTTATATATCATTGGTCACAGTGAAAATTGACACAAATTCTATGTATAGGAGGAGCTGGGAGACAACTATCAAGTAAATTCCCACAATCCTTGGGCTAGAAATTTTACTTCTAGTAATTAGTTTTGCAGACATAGTCACAAATGAGTGTAAAGATGAACACATACAATATTTATTGTAGCACTGTTTGTAACAGCAAAAAACAGAAGCAAGCACAAAGTCCTCCAATAGGCAGAGCTGGTTATGTATGTATGGTATGTTCTTTGTAAATGTGTATATGTGCACATGTGCCTCCATGCACATGCTTCAATAAGCACAGACTATCTCCAGAAGGTTACACAAGTCACAGAAGAGAAAGTAGTTACCTCTAGAAAAGGGAGCTAGGGGACTGGGAAACGGAGTATAGGGAACATTTTCTTTTTCATATCATATCATCACACTCTTTGTTAAATATCCTGCAACAGATCCCCATTTTATTCAGAGTAAAATCAAAGCCCTTATATGGCCAATAAGGTTAAGACTAACAAAGTCTGACCCCCTATTACCTCTCTGCCCTCATTTACTACTATACCCCTTCTCACTCACCTTGCTCCAGCCAAATTGGTTTCATAGCCGTTCTTCAGGAATGTCTGGCACACTCATACAACAGGTCGTTTGCTCTAGCTGTTCCTTCTGCCTAGAACATTCTTCTCTCAGGTATCAGTTTGTCCAATTCCTTCAGGTCCCTCAAGTCTTTGCTTAAATCTCATCTTTGCAGTGAGGTTTACTTTGACCTATTTCATACCACACATCTCCTTTGCCTTACTGATTGATTGTTTATTAGTGTTGTCTCACCCTCATAAGAACAAAGATATTTATTGCATTTACTTTTATATCCCAAGTGTCTGAGAAAGTACAAATATCAAGAAGTACTAAAAAGGTTTAAATATAATAATTTAACAATATTTTAACAAACATATCTATTATATTACTGAACATAAGTGGGTTGCATTAACCTATTCAAAAGAAAAAGACTTTTTATACCATGAGAGGGGCGTACCTAAATTCAACTATATGCTGCCCATAAGAGACACATCTAAAACAACTGAAGTAAAAAAAGGTAAAAGTAAAATATACTAGACAAATACAAATGGATAGAAAGCAGGTGCCATGTGGTAATTAAGAGGATAAGCTTTAAAGCTAGACAGACTTAATATCAAATAGTGCCTATGCCACTAAGTAATGTGACCTTCGGGAAGTTACCTCTCTGAGCCTCAGTTTACTATTCTATAAAATGTTGTTATTACTTATAATTCAAGGATTTTTAAATTAGAATTATACAAAAGAGAGCATTTAACACAGTGCTTGGCACATGCTCAATACCGGAACCTACTGTGATTACTGTCCTCGTCACAATTCAAAGTGGAACAAATGCCTTTCAATATTTTTGATATCAGAAAAACAGTCCTAATCCGAGTTGTTTTAAAATAAAGGGAAAGTCCAGAGTAGCAATTCTAGCTTTCGGATATCTCTTCAGGAATCGGAAGAGGCCTGAATAGCCTTTAATGTGAAAAGGCTTACCACACAACTGGTAGCTCTCCTGTGTTTTTCCATCCCTCTTAGGTAAAACACAAGTACTAATTTTGTCCTATCAGAAGCTTCTTTAGTATTTACTCCATGAGCAAGCAATTCCACTTCTAAGATTTTAGCCTACAAATAAATTCCCACACATATGAAAGTGAAATTACACAAGTACAGGTCAGACATTCGCTGCAATAAAATATTTGTAATAACAAAAGGTCAGAAACAACCTAAATAGCCATCAGTAGCAAACTTGGTTAAATATGTCCATACAGTCGAGTATTAAGCAATTTTTAGAAATAAAATCTTTATATAGTGATAGCAATCATTTCTAAGACATACTATTACATTTAAAGTGTCATATGCTGCCATTTGTGTAAGGGAGAAATCTGTATTTGCTTATATATACATAAAATGTATCTGAAAACAAACTCAAGATACTAAGGACTAGGTGGGGAAGAAAACTTCACTGGCATACCCTTTTGAACTTTTAAAATTTTCATGTATTTGAATATATTACCTATCAACAAAAATATTTAAACAAAAGACTATTAAGTAGTTAGTTTCTAAGTAGTTACTTAGCAGATGTTACCAGTTTCTCAAGCTTACAGTAAGGATTAAATAAAATAATGTCTAAAAAAGCATTCAACACAGAAGATGTTGTCAGTGTTGAGTAAATGATGGCTGCTATTAAGTAGTTACTAAGTAGATATAAACTACTTATCTACTTTCTAAGCAAATTAGTAGATTATACCTGAATTTGTTCACCAAAGGCTAACTAAATATCTACTATGTATTGACATTTTTGTCTTCAATTTCATTATTTGTTTAGTTAATACTGCTGTCATTAGGGAACTATATGCCCACACAGATTACATTTACTGATCCTGGCAAGCACAGTGTATTTACATCCACTCACATCACCTCCTTTTAGAAATGAACAAATAAACCAAAAAACCCCAGCAATGGTTTGCTCTCAGTAAACTGCTTGACCAATAATAGTTTCAAGTACAAATGTTTTCTCGTCTGCCGATGGAGATCCAAACTAGAAAATTCTAGCAGATAGCTGTATGGTGAAATGGTGTGACTCAGTATTATTCTTCATTAATAGATCATTCAAGACTAAATAGCATATGACTCAGTATTATTCTTCATTAATAGATCATTCAAGACTAAATAGCATAGGTTTATGTCTTAAATGGTGGTTCCTTCATCTGGTCGCTTCTCTTCCATTTTGTCCTAGCTTCTACTATGAGCAGAATACGTTGGCAACTACTTGTAATCCCTGAAAACAGGAATAATGTTACTACCAGTCCGATAATAGTAATAGCAGCCATCATTTACTCAACACTGACAATGTCTTCTGTGTTGAATGCTTTTTTAGACATTATATTATTTAATCCTAATTGTAAGCTTGAGAAACTGATAACATTACCCAATTTAAAGATGAGACATCAGAAGCTTGGAAAGCAAAACAAATTGCCAGTGGTCACACAGCTAGTAAATGTCAGTTCCAGAGGTAAAACCTAGATCCATCTTACTATAAGACCTATGCTTTTCACTAGAGCTACCTCCCGAAACCTTCCTCCTATCCCAACATTAACAGTCTCTGAAGACACCAAAGGATTCCTCTTGGGGCTGAGTGTTTACAGAGTGTTATCAGCTTTCATCTACATGGAAAGCTTTGTAAGTCAGGCTCTGCCCCTTGTGCCAGAGGCTTGTGACTGTCCAGCCTTACCAATAACTAAAAACAGTAAGTGAGAGAAAAACATCAAAAATCTGATGAGAATTCTTACAGGCACAGACAAGGAAAAATCCCATTGATATCTCTCACTGGCTACTACAACAAGGCCAGTTTCCTCCTACAGAGTCTTTAGCCTGAGCTTTTGGGCTAGGGAAGCCTTTGTTTCCTTCCCACTCCCAGTTATATTTTGTTGCTCCAACCCCCCCCCCCCACCGACACCCGCTCTTCATAGGCAATCCAAGACCAGAGGCTTGCCATGTAGCCAACCCTCACAGAACACTGCATATACAAGTACACACTCACATTTCAGCATTTCCTTCTGTTCCTCCAAAACAATGACGACAACTTCAACAAATCGAGATTATGGGCCACTTTACAAAACCAAGAGTCAAGGTAGTATTCTCTGGATATTACCATAGGGATACTGGTGGCTCCCAGAAGGACCTCAATATTGTGGCACCATCTGAAATAGGTTGTTAGCTGATGAAAGACATCCACAGGCTCTAAATGATGGTCACAGCTGAGAAAACTGATCATTCACGTTATAGCTTAAATGCTCAGTGAGAAACAAATGGGAATATATTTGATGGATATAATTAAAATATAGTTATTTTCCCCTAAATTTCTGCTCATTTTTCACATCTACTGTTCTATTCTTAATGGAAAAGTTACCGCAAACAATACCTTACTGAAATATAAAGGCAGAATTATACACATTTGGGATTTTACATGCTTTTGCATAAAATAGGTAGTTCTGTAGTGTTTTAAATTACAATATAAGCAAGTTTATTCTCTGAAAAAATAGAAGGGGAAGAAAGGAGAAAATGTAATCTAAAGAAAAAAATGAGAATAATGATAATAAAGAGGAAATTATATTGGATATTTCTTCTTTGGTATTTGAATAAACAGCCTTAAAGAAGAAAAAAGACAGTATTACTTCAGGAATAAGATGAAGTCCCTACACTTCAACATCACATTGTCTAGTTGAATTTAACCAATACTAATTGACAACCTACAGTTGCTGAAGAAATAAACATGATTACAAGAAATGGCCCAAAATATTAAAGGTTAGTAGGAAAAACTAACAGTTTCCACATGATATGGTACTTTATAAGAAAGGTAAACAGAGGATGCTATGTTTCTGTTAGCTATAATTGTTGCCCAACATTAAACAGCAATTCTCAGGCCACCTGAGTTGTAATTCAGTAGATCTTCTCTTATCTACCTTGTACCATCCGAGACCTAATTGGATAATATATAGACAGAACAATTTGCATATACATCTGGTTTTTACCTTCTTAACAATTGTCACTATAATTAAATAATTGTATGTCTCCAAAGGGCAGAAAAAGTGCTGACTCATTTGTCTCATACCAAGCAAAACACTTTGTACCAGATACTCAGCCCACAACAGATTTTCATGTATGAAACAAAGGATTAAACATCCAAATACATACAGTCCTACGACTGGGCTTCCCCAGTGCAGTACCTCATACTCATTAGATACCACACAGACTTTAGTTAATGAATACTGTTTCAATCCAAGCCACAAAAAGAAGTTACAGACTAAAAACACATAAAACAAAAAACCCTCAATTATTTGTATTAAATTAAGAGCACAGAGAACACAGAGAAATTAAATCCACAGGCTATTTAAAGGCCATTTAATGCAATGATTTCTACTTTGTCTCTCACTAAACTAATGTTTTCAATAAATAAGCATGTAATCCATTTTAACTTGGCAACTCTTCTCTTTTCCACTGCTATCCTCTAATGGAAGTACTGATTTACAATGAAATAACCAAAAGGAAGACAGCACAATAAAGAAGGAAGGCTCTCTCTATATAAACTGGATTATCAGTTTTTTAAAGCAAAAAAAGATGGGGTTTCAAATTAAAAATATTTCCATTAAAAATATGTTTTGATTATTCGTTCATTCCTACAGACTTTACCACAATGATTAAAAGAAATGAACAGGTCTGGAATCAGGCCACCTGGTTTGAATCCAGGCATTGTAAGCTATGTGACCTCGTGCACGTTTTATAACTTGGGTATTCCTAGGTTACCACAAGTAGGAAAATGAATGATAGTATCTTCTTCAAAGAGCTAGTCTCAATTTTCACCCAACTACACAGAGGGGTCTTCTCTGATCACTGTTTTTAAAAATGCCTCCTGCCAGTTTCTCTCCATCTTTTAACTTTCCTTTATTTTCTTCACATAACTTACTACTATCTAAAATGATACAGACAGTTATCATTTACTTGTTTTCATCTGATTTGTAAGAATAAGAATCTTGTCTGTCTTATTTACTTCTATAGTCCTGATTCCTAGGAACAGTCCCCAGTACTCACAAGTAGGAACTCAGTAACGCTGAGTAAATGGAATGAATAACATACAATACAGTAAGAGGTATACTAAGCATTCAATAAATGTTGGCCATTATTTTTCAGGTAATTGGTAATTTTTTTTGGCTTTTCTTTTACCTTCTTTTAAGGAAAATTATTTATAATTTTCCTCACTGTCTTTGCAGGTTGTATTTCTGATTTACCAAAATCAAGAATTACATTAATTTACTGCTTGAAAGGATTTTCCCTTCCAGTGTTAGGAATTGCCTTTGGGATACATTATTTCATTTACCTTGATCTCAGACATTTATTGAGCACCATACTAAGAACCACATTTTGTAGACACAGCAATAAAGACAGCCCTGGCCTGCCAAGAGACTGTATCTTAGTTCAGCACCTGCTACTGGCCAAGCTACCTACTTAAATGCAGGAAGAGGACTGATATCAATATGTACAGTTGGCCCTCTACATCTGTAGTGTTCCACATCCATGGATTCAACCAACTATGGATTGAAAATATTCAGAAAAAAAAATTCCACAAAGTTCCAAAAAGCAAAACCTGAATTTGCTCTGCCAAATACTACATTGAATCCACATGAATGAACTGGTGTGAAGGCACTGTATTTGGTATTATAAGTAATCTAAAGATGCTTTAGAGTATATAGGAGGATATACATAAGTTATATGCAAATATTATACTATGCTATATCATATAAAGGGACTTAAGCATCTGTCAATTTTTTTTTTGAGGGAGGTCCTGGAACCAATCCCCCACAGACATGGAGTGACAACTATACAAAATGTTACTGGGTTGAGGGAGGTGGGAGTTTGTAAATGGTCCTGAGCATTTAATGGAAATCCTCATCAATTACACAGTTCTTTGGGGACCTTCAAATTCCTTTACTCATTATGGCTGAAGTTTTATCTTAGCTACTGTTTTTGTTTTTGCTTCTTTTTGAGACAGAGTTCTCGCTCTGTCACCTAGGCTGGAGTGCAGTGGCGCTATCTTGGCTCACTGCAACCTCCACGTCCCAGGCTCAAGTGATTCTCGTGACTCAACCGTCCAAGTAGCTGGGATTACAGGTGTGTGCCACCACACTCAGGTAAATTTTTTTTTGTATTTTTAGTGTAGATGGGGTTTCACCATGTTGGCCAGGCCGGTCTCAAACTCCTGGCCTCAAGTGATCCGCCTGCCTCTGCCTCCCAAAGTGCTGGGATTACAGGCGTGAATCACCATGACCGGCCTGTTTTTGTTAACAGTAATAGTATCATCAAAAGGCCAACTAGCTATACCAAGATTCTCAAATAAGCAAGTTAAGTGTTTCCAAAATATTTCCAACCAGATAAAAGTTTACACAGGTCTTCAGCAAATAAAAAATATATATTTGTATGCATATACAAATGCATATACATATATTAGTGTAAGACTGCCAAATGTTCTCTCTTAAAAGGACCATCCCTCTGAAATCATGGCCTTCTTCTCATGGTAAGTTTTCCCCCACATACTTGACAAACAAAAAGCTGGCAATGTCATCCATTGCCAATAGGTTTTTATTTTTATTAATTTTCTAAGTCCATGAAACTCTGAAATCTAGAATATCTAGAACTAAACAGAACACAACAGCTCCCTAGCCAAATTCCAAATACAAAATAGTTGATCTTTTATTCACTAACATACTGTCTCTTCATTCACCCAAGTCCAATTTTCATTAACCATTGTCTATACTATTCTAGTAGATCTTAATAATCACTCAGACAATATTAACAATATTTATCTGATCATGTGTCTCAAAATGGCATGGATCTTCTCAGGAAGTGCTTAAATCCTGTCGCATTGCTTAGAAACACTATTATCAAACTCTGTTTGACCTTGTTCTTTGTAACTTTTTAACTTTTCATGTATCCCTCTAAGTAAATCTTGTCACAGAGAAGCAAAGAACATTTAGAGCAGAGGTGTCCAATCTTTTGGCTTCCCTGGGTCACACTGGAAGAAGAAGAATTGTCTTGGGCCATACATAAAATAACACTAATGACAGCTGATGAACTTAAAAAAAAATCACAAAAATTCTCATAATGTTTTAAGAAAGTTTACAAATTTGTGTTGGGCTGTATTCAAAGCTGTCCTGGACTGCATGCAGCCCAGGGACCACAGGTTGGACAAGCTTGATATAGAGCATTTATTTCATGTGTTTAAACTCCTGTCCCAAATACCTTTCCTGGAATATTCAAAGCTTTCTTTAACCTCAAAGCCTCTAATTCACTGGCCCTTCCCATTCTCACTACCATTCATCCCTGTAATGCCCTTACCTACACCTCCTTACTCAGGTTATATGCCAGGGTCCTTCGGTATAACCACTCCTTTGCAAACATCCCTAACTTCCCTGCTTTCCACACTCTCTTCCATATTTGCTTGGCAAACCCACCACTCCCTATTCCAAACCCCAACCACTCCCTACTCTACATCGGCACCTGAAAGCTCAACATTGTTACATACATATACAAATGAGCTCCCTGATTTCACTTAAATTTTTGGTCACAGATCCCAATGAGGACTCAACATCACCTGACAGTCCTCTGGACTTTGAGTACAGTATTCCCCGCTTATCTGCGATTTCACTTTCTCTGGTTTTAGTTACCTAAGGTCAACCATGACCTGAAAATATTAAATTGAAAATTCCAGAAACAGGCAATTCATACATTTTAAATTGTGCATCATTCTGAATAGTATGATGAGGACTTACTTTGTCCATTCTGTCCTGCTTAGGACCTGAATCATGCCTTTGTGCAGCATACACATGCTGTATAGGCTCTCCAACCATTAGTCACTTAGTAGCCATCTCACTTATCAGATCGGCTGTCTCGGCATCACAGTGCTTTTATGTTTGAGTAACTCTTATTTTACTTCGTAATGGTCCAAGTGCAAGGGCAGTGATGCTGGCAATTCAGGTATGCCAAAGAGAAGCCATAATGTACTTAATTTAAGTGAGAAGGTGCAAGTTCTCAACAATAAGGAAAAAATAATAATCCCATGCTGAGGCAATTAAGATCCATGGGAAAAACAAATCTAACCATGAAGTTGCAAAGGAGGAAAAAGAAATTCATGCACAGTATATGTGTATCTGCAGTTTCAGCCATCCACTGGGGGGATCTTTCATATGGTTTAGCTATGGCCCCACCCAAATTTCATGTTGAAGTGGAGCTCCCATAACTCTTATGTGTTGTGGGAAGGACCTGGTGGGAGATAACCGAATCGTGGCGGCGGGGAGCAGTTTCCCCCATACTGTTCTCATGGTAGTGAATAAGTCTCATGAGCCTGATGGCTTTATAAGGGGTTTCCCCTTTCGCTTGGCTCTCATTCTCTCTTGCCTGCCGCCATGTAAGAGGTATCTTTTGCCTTCTGCCATGATTGTGAGGCCTCCCCAGCCATATGGAACTGTGAATCCATTAAACCTCTTTCTCCTTATAAATCACCCAGTCTTGGGTATGTCTTTATCAGCAGTGTGAAAACGGACTAACACAGTCTTAGAACATATACCCCAAATATAAGGGGGGACTACTGTACACTCACTTTTCTCTAAAACTTCCACTTCATTCTTCCTCCTCTGTCTTCTTACATCCCCATTTGCCAGTGATGTCTTTGCTTTATGGTTCATTCATCCAGAAACAAGTGGAGATCCACTCAGTTGTCAATCTGTATCAAAACTGCAGCCTACCCACTGCCTCTATATTCTCTGCCTACGTGAAATCTCCCTGCCAAAACCACTTCCCATGCTATGGATTCTGTTCAGTTCCATCTTTTCAAGAGCTTTTGCTCCCGCACTTAGTCTCACTTACCTGAATCATCAATTACTCCCTCTCAAACAGACTTTGTTCAATAGCATATAAACATGCTCCTGTATCTCATGGTAAAGAGAAAATTCTCCCATGACCACATGTCCCTTTCCAACTATGGGCCTATTGCTCCGCTTTCCTATATATAAAAAGTTCTTAAAAGAAGTTTTTGTAGTTGTATCACTTCTCAGTGTTTACTTCAACCCACTCCAATCAGGTTTGCCTCCATCATTCCACTGGGACTAGCTTTGTCAAGATCATCAGTTACCTGCTGATTGACAACAGCTGCATTTCACACAGATGACCTATCCCTCTTTATTCTCTTGGCTTCCACAACACCACAATCTCCAGATTTTTCTTCTAACCTACTAACAGATACTTCACTGCCCTTTGCTGCTCTTCTCTAGCACCAAATGTTGACATGCACAAGAGCTCTGTCCCAAAGCCCCTTCTGTTTTATTCATCTTTTCAAAGAACCAGCTTTTTAGGTTTCTGATTTCTGTAATTTTTCTTTATTTTGCTATTTCATTAATGACTGCTCTAATTTTCATTACTTCCTCCTTCTACTTACCTTATCTGTTTAACCTAATTTAGGCTGCAAAACTGACCTCTTGAACCTATTTAGTTCTCTAACAACAGCTGATTAATTTTCAATTCCTTATTTTCTAATATGTGTGTGTAAGGTAATAAATTTTCACCCTAGTTGCATTTTAGCTGAAATGTTCTATAAATGTTTCAAGAGAAGAGTATATTCTGTTTTGAGAGTATACAACTCTATACATTTCCATTGAGTAATACTTATTTTGCTTGTTCAAGTTTTGCTTATTCTTATTTCTATAGTTTTATCATTAGAGATGCTTCTTAAAAATCATCTATTTGCCCATTTCTTTTATTAATATATCAATTTTTTGTTTTATATATTTTGGACCATGTTGTTATGTATGTATAGTTACAGTAATATATCTCCTTGTTAATAATATCGTTGATTATTTAGAGTAATGGCCTTTATTTCTAATAATGCTCTTTATCTTATTAGTCTGATATTAATATTGATGTGTCAGATTCTTAATCATCTTTTTTTCAACGTTTCATTGTCAGCAAGCTTTAGTCACTTTAAAATAGCTAGAGTTATGTTTTACTAGTTTTTACACAAGCTGAGAAACTATTTTTTTAAATAAGAGAGTTTAATCCTTTTATATTTATTTTCTGATTATCTTACCTGTTTTTTTCTTTTTCTTCTATCCACTGGATTTACTTTTCTTCAATCTTCCTCCCTACTGCAAGCTGCTATAAAGTTATACATTCAGTTTTTATTCTTTTAAATTTTTAAATGCATAATGCATAAAATAGTCCATTTCCATCCTCCTCCCCAATAAATGAAGACCTCAGAATTTTTAGCTCCAATGTTTCCCCTGCCATTTCCCATATTATTATTATTATTATTTGAGACAGGGTCTCACTCTGTTGCCCAGGCTGAAGTGTGGTGATGTGATCATGACTCACTGCTGCAACCTTGACCTCCCAGGCTCAGGTGATCCTATCACTTCAGCCCCCTGAGCAGCTGGGAGTACAGGTGCATGCCACCATGCCCAGCTAATTTTTTGTAATTTTTGTAGAGACGGGTTTCACCATGTTGCCCAGGCAGGTCTTGAACTCCTGGGCTCAAGTGATCCACCTGCCTCAGCTTTCCAAAGTCCCGGGATTATAGGTGTGAGCCATAGTGCCCAGGCATTTTCCATATTATTCTTATCTAGCATTTTTGTCTCACCTGATTTTTCCAATACCCTAAAAATAAGCAATTGCTCTTTTTTGGCAGTTTTACAGTCAGTTCTTGTTTATAGTTACCAACCTGCAACCTCTTTTGCATATTATCACTTCTTGCATCCAACTTCTTTCCTCTAAATTCTGTTTCCTTCTCCCTGAACTACATTTTTTTGTAATTCAAACATAAGAGTACATAGGTAGAAAAATCTTAGTTTTCATTTGTCTGAAAAAAACTTTTATTTGTCCTTTTTTTTGAGACAGAGTCTCTCTCTGTCACCCAGGTTGGAGTGCGGTGGTGTAATCTTGGCTCACTGCAACCTCCACCTCCTGGGCTCAAGCAATTCTCATGCCTCAGCCTCCCAAGTAGCTAGGACTACAGGCACGTACCACTGGGTCCAGCTCTATTTTAATAGAGACAGGGTTTCACCATGTTTGGTCTGAAACTCCTGACCTTAAGTGATCCACCCGCCTTGGCCTCCCAAAGTGCTAGGATTACAGGCGTGAGCCACCGCACCCAGCTTAATTTGTCCTCATTCTTGAAGGATCACTTAGTTAAGAAGATAACGTGAGACTGATATTTTCTCTCATATTCTTTAAAAAATATTATTTCATTTTAAAAATGTTTGTTATTGCTGATGAGAACTCTAACTTTTGTTACTTTGGAAATCATGTTTTCTCTTTGTTATTAAAATTTTCTTTCTATTCTGAGTTTGCCATTCGATAGGTATGAACCTCCTTTTATTTATTCTGCTGGTACTTGCTGTGCATCAATCTGAAGACATGTATCTCTCCACTTCTGGATAATCCCTAGCCACAATCTTTCAAATACTGCCTCTCAAAAATTTCCTCTATTATCTCCTCCTGGATGTCTAGTAGATGAATGCTGCACTTTCTCATTCTGTATTCCATATTTATTAACCAGTCTTTAATATCCTCAGTCCCTATTTCTCTATGATTCATTCCAAGTCATTTCCTCAGATCTATACCAGTCCATCAAGTCTATCTTTGGCTGGGAATAATCTGCTGCTTAATCATTCTACTGAGTTTTTAATTTCAGCGACAACATACTTCATTCCTATAATTTCTATTTAGTTCTTTTTCTAATCAGCTTAATTCTCTTCATTTCTTATTCTTTTATTATGGTATTTATTACTGCCTTTAAAACTTTTTAAACAAATTTATATTCTGCTTTATTTCAGATTGTTCAGATAGGTGCATTATTTCCAGTTCTTAAGGTGGTATTACTACTTTTTGTATTTGTTAACTCTCTCCACAAGTGGTTAGTTTCCTCATGAAATCTGTAATTTGGTTGTTTTTTTTTTTTTTTTTTGTGACAGTCCCATGGGTCCTAGATTTTGAAAGTAATCCTACCAAGCACTTTTTCACTTGTTTCTAGCAGAAACAAGTCGTGAAATTTTTTTCAAGTTAATTTCATAGTTTGGGGTTTCTACTGGACATATAGCATGGAGCTGATGTTTTCATTTATTTAGAATAACCATTTAAGTTTAAGTGTCTCCCCATTAAACTTAAGGCCTCCGGTACTGACGACAAGCTTCCTTGTCAACTCCCTCAACTAAGGGGCAGAGTTTTTTCTAACTTTCTTTGCAGGGAGACAGAGCTATCGAGGCTTTAAGCTTCATATAGGAGGTTCATTTCCAGTTTTTCTAGCACAGATGGTGCTGATACCAAATTTCCTGTCCCTAAGACAGTGTTAGAGCTACATGTCCCAACTCTTATGCTGGATCAAAAAGCCCCGAGGAATGCCGTCATGTCACCTTGTGCTCACCATTCTGGCTTTGATTTCTCTTCATTCCTTTGTCCTTTAAAGTTCAGTTATGTAGTTAATAAACTTTCAGAAATTATTATTTTAAGTCTATCTACATATTAGCAGCAAGAAGAAAGGGAACCATGTCAATTCAGTCCACTATGCTTTTGGTACTCTCCCCTTTTTCCTGGCTATATATTCTCCCTAGGTAAATTTACTCAGTCATGTGACTTTCAATATTATCTGTACCATACCACACCCAAACTTTCTCTCTACCTATGACCCTTCCTTGAATTTTAGACTTGTGTGTCAACTATATGACATCTCCATATGGATGTCGAATAGGCACTTCAGACTTCTCATAGCCAAACATAACTTAATTTCCAAATATCAAATTTGCTCCTCTCACAGAATAGTTCATCTCATTAAATGGTTCTACATCTAAAAATCAATTAGTTATTTTTGGTTTTCTTCTTCCTCACCCTAACTCCTCATATCAAGTCCCATAAGCAAATGCAATCAACCTCAGCTCCAAAACACATCACGAATCCATTCACTTCTCTACACCTTTACCTTTACCACTTAGACCAAGTTGTCATCATCTCTTACTTCAATACATCAACAACCTCCCAACAATTTTCTCTGCTTCTCATTATTTTGCATCCTCCTTACCCCTAAGAATTCTGCCCACAGCAGCCAGAATAAACTGAGACATAAATTAGGTTATATGTGATTATTTTCATTACAATTAAATATATCTAATACAGTCTTTCTACCACACTTAGAAAAAAAGGCTTAAACTCTTTACCTTGGCCTTCAAAAACCCCTATAGGATCTGACCCCTTCCCTTCCTTCCTGTCTGCCATCATTTCATACTACTCTCCATTTTGTTTAGTGTAGTACAGACAACAAAGCTTTTTTTTCTGTTCCTCAACTACACAAAGTTTGGGCCCACCTGATGTACTAGTTGTTCTCTGCTTGGGAAATGTAAATTGAAAACCACAAAGAGATAGCAACAGGTACCCACTAGAATACCTAAAGTAAAAAGGATTGACAACACCAAATGTTGATGAAGAGGTAGGCCAGTCTGGCCAGGCGCAATGGCTCACACTTGTAATTCCAGTACTTTGGGAGGCCGAGGCAGGTGGATCAACTGAGGTCAGGAGTTCGAGACCAGCCTGGCCAACATGGTGAAACCCAGTCTCTACTAAACATACAAAAATTAGGTGGGCGTGGTGGCAGGCACCTGTAATCCCAGCTACTTGGGAGGCTGAGACAGGAGAATCGCTTGAACCTGGGAGGTGGAGGTTGCAGTGAGCTGAGATTGCACCACTGCACTCTAGCCTAGGCAATAAAGAGTGAAATTCTGTCTCAAAAAAAAAAAAAAAAAGAAAGAGGCTAGTCAAGACTCTCATGTATTTCTGGTGGGAGTGTAAAATGGTACAACCACTGTGCAAAATATGAGGGGTCTTCAAAATATTCACAAAAAATACATATTATAAAAAACTATGAATGAATTTCAATTTTGGTACCAAAATAAACTTGTACTAACTTGTTATAACATGCGTGAACAGGATCTAGTTTGAGGCACTAATATGGATAAGACGTCAGTCTGAAAAGAGTCTCTATCAGAGCAACATGAATTCTACTAAAATTGAAGCAAGAACATCAAATTATGATTATGCTTGGGTGGAAAAATGCTGAAATCACTGATCCTTTACAAAAAAAAATTGTAGTGACAATATCCCAAAGAAATCAACAGTTTACAAATGGATAACTTGTTTTAAGAAGAACTGAGACAATGTTGAAGATGAAGCCTGCAGCAGCAGACCTTTGACATCAATTTGCAAGAAAAAAATTAATTTTGTTTGTGCCCTAATTGAAGAAGACTGGCAATTAACAGCAGAAATAAGAGCGAACACTATAGACATCTCAGCTGGTTCAGCTTACACAGGTCTGACTGAAAAATTAAAGTTGAGCAAACTTTCCAGTAATGGGTGCCAAAGCCAATGCACCCAGACCAGCTACAGACAAGAGCAGAACTTTTGATAGAAATTTTAAACAAGCGGGATCAAGATCCTAAGGCATTTCTTGGAAGAACTGTAACAGGAGATGAAACATGGCTTTATCAGTATTATCCTGAAGACAAAGCACAATCAAAGCAATGGTTTCCAAGAGGTGGAAGTAGTCCAGTCAAAAGCTGACCAGTCAAGAGCAAAGGTTATATCAACAGTTTTTTTGGGATGCTCAAGGCAGTTTCTTGTTGACTTTCTGGAGGGCCAAAGAACAATCACATCTGCTTAGTATGAGAGTGTTTTCATAAAGTTAGCCAAAGTGTTAACAGAAAAACATCCAGGAAAGCTTTATTAGAGAGTTCTCCACAACAATGCTTTTGCTCATTCGTCTTACCAAACAAGAGTAATTTTGTGAGGTTCAATGGCAAATCATTAGGCATCTACCTCATAGTCCTGATTTGCCTACTTCAGACGTCTTTTTGTTTCCTAATCTTAAAAAAATTGTTAGAGGGCACTCATTTTTCTTTCATTAATAACGTAAATAATACTGTATTGACATGGGTAAATTCCCAGGACCTCAGTTCTTTTGAGATGCACTAAATGGCTGGTATCATCACTTACAAAAGTGTCTTGAACTTGATACAGCTTATGCTGAAAAAATAAAGGTTTTTTTAATCTTTTAATTCAATTTTTCCACAAACTTTCTGAAGTCCTCTCATATTTTGTCAGTTTCTTATACATTTTAAAATATGTCTTTGCTACAACCCAACATCCTACTCCTACATATTTTGCCAAAAGAAATAAAAATTTAAGTCTAAAAGACTTGCAGAAAAATGTTCATAACAGCTTTATTCCTAATAGTCCCAAACTGGAAACAATGCAAATGTTCATCAACAGGATAACTATATTAAATTTTGGTATATTCATACAATAGAATATTACTCACAGAAATGAATAAATTATGGATACATGTAACATGGATGAACCTCACAGACAAGATAAGTGAAAAAAGTAGAGAAAATACACTGCTTGATTTCACTTATATGAAGTTGTGGAACAGGTAAATCTAATCTACTGTAACAGAAATAAGAAGAGTTGCCTTTGGGAGGGTGCTAATTTAAACAAAGGCAGAAGGAAACTTTCTGAGATAATGATGGAAACGTTCTTTATCTTGATCAGAGATGCTATATACTTTTATCAAAATTAATTGAATTGTATTATTAAAAAAACTGTGCATTTCCCTGTATGTAAATGATATTAACCTCAATTTAAAATACCTACCCATCAAGCTTCTACCTGGCAATATCAACATCTGTAATTTAAATGCCTGGTTTTTATGTGATCACTGGATGCTTGCACACTAAAGAGAGTGAAAAATCACACTACAAAGCTGAATACTGAATATGTAAACTCAATTGTTCTAACTATACCTGTAATACAAATATACAGATCTTTAGCTGTTTTTAAGGAGAGGGGATACTATGTTCAGTGGCATTTAATTTGCCAAAACTGCTTTTTTGAACACTGTCCAAAACTGACAGAGAAAAACATCTCCTATGTGTTATCTAAGCAATAAAAACTGCACAATATCACTTCCTCAATGAGTAGTTATCCAGAGCCACATCCTTCTAAAGGTATATCATCCATAACATTTTGATCAAAAAAAATCACACACCCTAAGAAGCCAGAAATATCCTGACCATGTGTTGGTCACAGAAAGTTGCATATTAACCACAGTCAGGCTGCTGTGCTGCACAAACTTCAGTGCACACCTGTCACATTCTAATCCATGTGAGTGGCACCCCGCGGACTTGTACACAGCCTATGTAGCCACTCAGTGGCCCTGACCCTAGCTGTTCCACATAGGTAATTAAACTGAGGCAATAACTATTATAACTATACATAAGCAGCATAAATCAGCTTGAAAAATTAAACTACTCAGGGTCAACATGAGTAATAATAACAACTTCTTTGTACTCAACCTAACTATGGTGGTTTTGTACTGTCAACTTGGCTAAGCTGCAACTATGTTTCCCCAGATTCCCTTCCGGTCCATGGTCCACAGGTGAAATGCAAGATTTGGGAAGCAGAATGTTATATTCTAGGTCTAAGTCAGGTACTTTTGCTGCTCACACTGTGACTTAAATAAAAATTCAGAGTCACAGCCCTCACACAACTCCCAGACTTCAATTACTTCAAAAACCCATCCCTTGAAAAAAGGGGAAGCTAGGTGTCCTTGAAGAAGGACACTACCATATACCCCAAAATGCATACTAAAAACCTTCCTTTCCTAGGAAAATCTTCCCTTTCCCTAAATGGAACTACAGCAACTTACAGGGTGATTATGTAATAGATTTCCATGCCCTCAACCCCCTGCCACATCTCCAAACTATCTCCAAAGTAATAATTCCTAGAGACCCCAAATTCCACTGTGATCCACCAATCAACGCAGGAGTTTATAGAAATCAGATGATCAATGAGCTTTTGGACTGGGTCCAGTTCACAATGGAATCAGTGGGTCCCCAAACCCATTCTGTGGTTACTTGCCCAGTTCTGGAATACAGTTGGAAGACATGTACTCAGCATCTGCTACAGCCTACACATTCATCCCTTGGCCTGCGAATTAAGGACTATTACACTGGGAAAGGACAAGTGGAAGCCATTAGAACTGCTTGGGCTTACCAAAATAGTAAACCAAAAACAATATTGCTTCCTGGGGGAACTGTAGGTTTAGTGCCACCATAAAAAGTTTAAAATTTTCAGGGATGGCAATTCCCACTACATCTCCACTCAGCTCACCTATTTGGCCTGTGCAGAAGACAGATGAATCTTGTAAAATGACAGTAAGTTATCAAAGTTTTATAAGTTGGCTATGCCAATTACAGCACTATTCTAGATGTGGTTTCCTTGCTGAATCAAATCAACACACTCCCAGTACTGGGTGTGTGACTACTGAACTGCAAATGCTTTTTTCTTTATAATTGTTAGTAAAGAAACATCTGAACCAGCTTGCTGCTTCATTTACTATCCTACCTGGGGGCTATTTCAAACCTCTACTCTTATGTCATAATTTAGTTCAGGGTCTCTCAAACTCAGTACTACAGACATTTGGGGCCACATAATTCTTTGTTATAGGACACTATCCTACACATTATAAGAAGTGTAATAGCATCCCTGGCCTCTACTCAGCAGATGCCAGTAGTACTCCCCAACCTCCACTTGTGATAACCAAAAATGTCTCGAAACATTGGGAAATGTCCCCTGGGAGGTAAAATTGCCCCCAGCTGAGAAGCACTGATCTAGTGCACAGGGACCTTAATCACCTTTCCTTCTATAGGAAATCACACTGGTCCATTATGTTGATGACATTACACTGACTAGATCTGGTGAGCAGGAAGTAATGACTACTTTAGACACCATGATAAGACACAAGCATGCCAGAGGGTGAGATATACATCCCACATAAATTCAGACACCTGCCTCCTCAGTGAAATTCCCAGGAGTCTAGTGGTCTGGGACATGTTGAGATAGTTCTCTTAGGATAAAAAGAAATTGCTGCATCTGGGCCCTTCTACCCTTAAGAAAGGGTACCATGTATGTTAGTAGTGAAAGTAATATATACTTCATTATCATTACAGCTAATCTGAAAGCCTGCCAGTTTTGAATGGACGCCAGAACATCAGAGGTCTGCAACAGACCTAGGCTGTCATGCAAGCTGCTTAGCAACTTGAACCCAGAAGACTCACTGGTGCTTGAACTAACTGTCTGTGGCAGATAGAAATCCAGTATGGATGGTGGGCCCCTTATGAACCACAGTGTAGATCTTCAGGATTTTGGAGCAAAGGTATGCCATTCTCTGCAGACAACTATTCTCTTTTGAGGAAGCAGCTAGTAGCTTACTATTGAACTCTAGTAAACACTGAGCAATTGACCATAGGCCACCAAGTTACCATTCAACATAAGCTTCCCATTATGAGCTGGGTGTTGTCTGATTCATCAAGCCAAAAAGTTGGGCATGCGCAGCAACATTCCACTATAAATGCAAATGGTTTGTATTAGATAAGGCTTGAGCAGGTCTTGAAGGAACAAATTACATTGCATGAGACGCTCCTGACCCATACTCTTGCTCCCCTGCTACATTGATGTCTAAACCAACAAGTATGGCCTCATGGGGAGTTCTCTAGGACCTGGTGACGAAGAAAGAAAACAATACAAGTCTTAGTTACAGTTGGTTCTGCACAATATGCTGGTACCACCCATAAGTAGATGGAGCACTAGAGTCCCACTCTAGGGTGGCACCAAAGGAAGAGTATAGGCGGAACTTTGAGCAGTGTACCTGGTTGTTTATTTTGCCTAGAAAGAGAGAGTATATAGTATAAATCTATAGAGATTCACAGACTGGTGCTAATGGCTTGGCTGAATGATCAAGGACTTAGAAAGAGTATGACTTGAAAATTAATAACAAGGAGGAAATCTGTGAATAGATCTTCCTGAATGAGCACAGCATATGGAGATCACTGTTTCCCATGTAAATACTCAGAAAAGATGACTCATGCTGTATACATCAGTTAGTCTCTTTCTCCAGCCACCCATTCTTGCCCAATGGCCTCATGAACAAAGTAGCCATGATGGCAGGGATGAAGGTTATGCATGGGCCCAGCAACATAGATGAACATTCACTAAGGCTAATCTGTCAGCTTCATGGAACAACACTGAGCTCCCAAAATAGCACCACTCCTGGGGGTGGCAGGCGGCAGGGGGTGGAGTGGGCAGGGGGGTAAGAGAAGGTTACCCAGTTACCCAGTGACAGGTTGATTATTTTAGACTACTTTCATAATAGAAGGGAAGGTGTTTTGTCTATTCTCATTGGAACAGATACTTGCTACAGACATATATTTGTCTTCTCTGTCCACAATGCTATGCCAAAACCTTCACTGGTGGACTTACAGAATACATTTTCGCCACTATAGTATTTCTTTAGCATCATGGTATTCCACATAGCATTGCTTCTAGGCAACAAACTCATTTTATAGCAAATAAAGAATGAAAACAGTCTCATGCTTCGAGAAATCACCAGTCTCACTATATTCCCCCAATACTCTGAAGCAGCTGTCTTGATAAAACAATCTTTTGAAGATTGTTTTGATGCCAGCTGGGTGACAACACCTTGCAGAGCTGGGGTAATATAGTCCAGGATACAATATGTACTCTAAATTTGTGACTAAGATATGGTGCTATTTCTCCTGTAACCAGAATTCACAGGTTCAGGAATCAAGAAATAGAAATGGGAATAGCTGTTCTCACTATTATCCTTAGTGATCCACTAGTGAAAAAATTTTTTTCTAGTCCCTACAACTTTGAGTTCTGCTGGTCTAGAAGTCTTAGTGCCTAGGGAGAAAATGCTTCCACCAGATGTCATAGTAATGGTCCATTAAATGGCAAGTTGAGACTGCTTCACGGCAGTGAATCAATAGGCAAAAAAAGAGGTTACCATACTGGCTGGGGTGACTGATCCTGACTATCAAGGGAAAATTAGGTTGCTACTACATAATGTCTGTAAGGAGGACTATATCTAAAATGCAGGGGATCCTCTGGGGCACCTCTTCTTACTCCCATGTCCTATGGGATAAGGCAATAAGGCAATGGAAAACTGCAATAACCCAGTACAGGCAAGACTTCTGATGGCCCAGACTCCTCAGGAATGAAGGCTTGGGTTACCTCACCAGGCAAAGAACAAAACTCAGCTGAAGTGTTTGCCGAGAGCAAAGGAAATATGGAATCAGTAGTTGAAGGAGGTAATTATAAATACCACCTACAACCACATGACCAGTTACAGAAGCAAGCCCTGTAATACTTATAAATATTTCTTCCTTATTTTGCTGTAAATATACTTGCATATATATTAACCAATTCTTTTTTTTTTCTTTTTGATTCCCCTTCCCATTTCTCCATCATTCAACATCAAAGTGTTAATGTTAGCTAACTCTTTATGTTAATACTGAAGTTGCAGGGAATAAAGAGAGACTGAAAAGAGAAATGAGCATCACCTAAAGATAGATAAAGAGACTTTTGTATCATGTTAGGCTAAAGATTAATTCTGCTATTATCTTTATCTTAAGTATGGTTAAGAGAAGTGTGGCTAAATCTCATACTTAAAATGATGGCCAAGCTGACAAGGAGTGGGTTTTAATGACTTCCAATGTGTTAACTTAGCTAAACTGGAACTCCGTTTCCCAGAATTCCCTTCTCTCTATGGTCCTAGGCTAACATCAGCCACAAGAGAAATTTACACAAGATTAAGAAGGCAGAAATGAAAACAGTAACCATTTATATGCTCTGAAGGTCAGTGCAGGGCCAGACACAGCAGCACTCACGCTTGACATAGCTGATGTGCTGGCATGTCTCATGGAACTCCTTCAGCTCCCGCTGGACCACTTGCTTCAGCTGCTCTGAATTCTGGTCCAGATGCGTGGGCAACTCTCCAATGAAGGGCACCAGCTTATCCTCCAGGTCACCCATCTTAGAAGACAGAAGGCAGTGAGAGACACAAGTTCCAGTTTGTCCTCACAGGTTCTAATTTGTTTTACTCCCCCATGTCACATTCATCTTTCCCTCCTGACTGCTGGCCCTGAGGATTTCAGCCTCTTAATACCAGACTCTGAAGCAGCAACTATACACAGAATGCTTAACCAGCTTCCACAATTGTGTAAGTATAATCCCTTAGTAAAAGCTTTATTCTGTATCACTTAACAGAATTCTGCTTCCCTGACTGAACTCTGATGTGATAAATTAAATTGCAATGTTCTTACTTCTAAAAGGTAATTGAACATGAGATTGTATTTCTAATTTAAGTCACTATTATGTAAACCTGACCAAGGTGAAGTTAATTCCTTTGAATAACAAAATACCAAGCATTACTTTAAGAAAGATGACAATATCTTTCCTTAAAGGGACGCAGGACAAACAGAATTAGAAGAACTTCTCAGCTCTCATCTGTAATCCTGACATTTTGGGAGGCCAAGGCATGCAGATTGCTTGAGCCCCAGGAGTTTGATACTAGCCTGGGGAACATGGCAAAACTCTGTCTCTACAAAAAAATACAAAAATTAGCCAGGTGTGGTGGCGCACGCCTGTAGTCCCAGCTACTTGAAGGACTGAGGTGGGAGGAGCACTTGAACATGGGAGGTCTAGGCTGCAGTGAGCCATTTTCCCGCCACTGCAGTCGAGCTTAGGCAACGGAGCAAGACCTTGTCTCAAGAAAAAAAAAGAGCTTCTCCTGACTCTGCTTCTAGCTCATCAAACTATTATCTATCATTTCTAAGGGGCAAAAATATAAGCATTATGATTTAGAAAAGACAACAGAAGAATACTATATTCCAGCATATACAATGACATTATGAAAATTATCTTCAAGCTGTAAATCCCTGACTTAAGACTTGCCTTTATATTTGGGTTCAGTAAAATCAATGCAGTCTCAAGAGAGAGATTCCATTAGCATGTTTAAAGCAGTAATCATTTCAAGTATATTTGTACTCAGTCTCAAGAATGAATGTATTAAAATGAAGAAACTGGTAAGCATGGAGAAAAAGCAAGCCCAAAGAACATGAATTTAGTTGTATCACGACTGTGGGGTAAGAGAAATACATCCTGATCAACAACTGTGAATTTTCTCATCATTTTGGTTTGATTCCTTGCTTCTCTGATACCATTACTACATCTATTATTACAAAAGTATATTATATAAACCTACTAATGAAAACCCAACAACCATCCAACCAGGTGTGTATTATCTTTGTTTTACAGATAAGGAGACACGCCCAATGTAATACACCTTGTAAAAGGCTGAGCCTGGGATAAACCCCAGGAATGTCCTGTCTACAAAGTTTGTGCTCTTAAACATTATGTAACACCACATATATGTCCATTCCCACTGAGGACATCTATGTCACTAAACAACTCTCCTCTTCTGTACTCTGCTCTAATTCCCTGCTTACCAAGCCGCCTGCAGATAATTCAGCTTCACAGTGGCCCTCTTACACTTAATACAAGCATTCTAGTAAAACAGAAAGACCTCATGTTGTAAATGTAATACTTTTTCTTGGTATAAAAAGGAAGAAATCCATGATGTAAAATACAGAAATTTAAAAAATGAAAACCATGTAATTCAGGAATCCTGAGATGCACTTAAAACTGGCAAATTTACTTCTTCCAAGCTTTAATTAAATGGAATAATAACAGCAGCATCAGCAGCTAGCACTTCTACTAGGTGTCAGGTACTGTTCTAAAGGCACTATATGTGTTCATTTAGTTAAACAAAACAACAACGAATAAGGTAGACACTTTTATTCCATTTTACATATAAAGAAATTGAGGTATAAGGAAGTTAAGTGGCTTCCCAAGGTCACATCTAATAAATGCTAGAGCTAGGATTTGAACCCAAGGACTTGAGCTTCAAAGCTTGTGCTCTTAACCAAGAAATTACACTGCCTCTACATCTGAATTGTGGTATACAAAGGGCAATTACCCCTATTTCCCCTGCACAAATACAGCCTGAGGGCTGAGATAGAGGAGGCGGACAGGGAGTGGCTGAGCCTGTATTTTAATTTTAGAGGCACTTCTCCCTAAGATACTCCCCTACACCCCAAGAAGCTACTTTGGGAGGGCTTTCACTACCGCTTGCCAGAATTTATTACAAGCTGGTAATAAAAGAAAACACTTACCTAAATTATCTAAAAATATCGTGTTAAATTCTTTTCCAAACTTCCTAGTTCTTTCACTCTCACAAGAACAAAAACGTTACAGCAAACTCATGCCAGAAATTACAATAGGTGTTTGTTCTTTATTTATTAATTATTATTATTGTTATTATTATTATTTTCTGAGATGGGAGTCTCACTGTCACCCAGGCTGGAGTGCAGTGGCACGATCTCGGCTCACTGCAGCCTCCGGCTCACCGCAGTCTCTGCCTCCCAGGTTCAAGCAGTTCTCCTGCCTCAGCCTCCCAAGTAGCTGGGACTACAGGTGCCCACCACCACGCCTGCTAATTTTTGTATTTTTAGTAGAGATGGAGTTTCGCCATGTTGGCCGGACTGGTCTCAAACCCCTGACCTCAAGTGATCCGCCAGTCTCAGCCTCCTGAAGTGCTGGGATTACAGGTGTGAGCCACCGTGCCCAACCAGATGTTTGTTCTCTAAATCATTACATTTGATTTAATTTAATACTTTAGTAGTAGAGCTTTATTCTACGACCTTCAGTTTAGTTATATTTAGTAAATCTAACAAAATCCAGTAATTATTTCCTAATATAAGCTAATAATCATATCCATTTAAATTAATTTTTTGAAGTACATTGAAATTTTATGATAACTTTAACTTATGATCATGAATATAAAGAGGAACCTCTCTCCAATATACTTCAGATGTTCACCAAAAAATGACCAGAATTTAAACAGCAAATACTGTATCTACATAGCATCACCTCATATTCTTAAAGTACTCCAATATTTCCAGGGAATGAATGAATCTTAATTGTATACATTTACTAAACATCCAATGAGTTGCTATTATGTGCACAGCACTGTGCTAAAGTATTGTAGGAAGAGGAATGTATTTTATTGACATATTTTTGCTGTTTTTAATCCAGCAAGGCAAGCAATTCTGCAAGTGCAGGTATCACTGTTTGCTTGATACAGGAGTCAGTAATAGTGTTCTTGGTCTCAAGGAGTTTGCAGCATTATGTGTGTGACAGGCTTAAGAAAATCACAGTACAGAGGCTGGGCGCGGTGGCTCATGCCTGTAATCTCAGCACTTTGGGAGGCCGAGGTGGGCAGATCACGAGGTCAGCAGATCCAGACCATCCTGGCTAACACAGTGAAACACCGTCTCTACTAAAAATACAAAAAATTTTAGCTGGGTGTGGTGGCGGGCACCTGTAGTCCCAGCTACTTGGGGGGCTGAGCCAGGAGAATGGTGTGAACCCAGGAGGTGGAGCTTGCAGTGAGCCAAGATCGCATCACTGCACTCCAGCCTCGGTGGCAGAGTGAGACTCCACCTCAAAAAAAAAAAGCAAATCACAGTACAGTTTGACACTACTGTCAGAAAGTACATACGAAGCAGAATTAGCAACTGATAAATACTCAGTTCTGGCAGAAAGGGGAGTAGAGTCTCCTCACTGACCATACTCTTACCTCTCCTTGTTTTTCTCCCATCCTGGAGAGGAAGGTAGAAGGCAAAGGTGGAAGTGATCAACCAACCTGGTTCCAACCTTTTCTGTTCAGACTTTCTTCCTTAGGATGTTCTTTGGGCACTGGTAGTTAACAATTCACTAGTAAGCCAATTCCACTGGTTTAAACAGTGGCTACTAGTAAATACTTTATTTCCTTCTAGTTCTTGGTATTTAGGCAATACAGAAAGAATCTAGAGTGGCCAGAAGGATCAATGGCATGATTTAGTAGTGCTATTCATTTAATAAATAATTTCTGTAGAAAAAAGTACCCAAGACAGTTTATAGGTAAGTAGGTACCAAAATGAGATGTACCAGTAAGAGCCATAAGAAAGAAAGGTTAGTGATTTGATCCAAGATAAACTAGCTTATCCATAGCTTTTTGCTTTCTATTCCTATAGTTGCTTTTCTTTTCTTTTGTTTTTTCTTTTTTTTTTGGAGACGGAGTCTCACTGTTGCCCAGGCTGGAGTGCAGTGGTGCGATCTTGGCTCACTGCAACCTCCACCTCCAGGGTTCAAGCGATTCTCCTGCCTCAGCCTCCCGAGTAGCTGGGACTACAGGTGCACGCCGCCATGCCCAGCTAATTTTTTGTATTGGTAGAGACAGGGTTTCACCATTGTTGCCCAGGCTGGTCTCGAACTCCTGAACTCAGGCAATCCACCTGCCTCAGCCTCCCAAAGTGCCAGGATTATAGGCGTGAGCCACCGCACCCGGCCAATTAGTTGCTTTTCATTACTAAAAGCAGGCTGGACACTATCTTTACAAAGCAATAATATCCTTCCTTAAGTAACTGAAGAGGCAGTAATAGAAAGTTAAATCTAACCCAGAACAGAGCAGTAGCTAAATAATCTTTCCCTTTAGTTCAACTACATTCATCACTGATTAAAATCACAAAGACCAATCACCATTAAAGGACAATGATATACCAATCCTAATATTTGCTAAATCCTTCTCCTTGCCCCTTTTTATCATCCTATTCTTCTGCCCTAAATCTAGAGAAACTCTACTTTCTAGTCTACTAAGTGATTGTTTTATGGTTACCATGGACATCTGTAACCACACCCCCAATACATACCACCACAGTGAAAAATGTGTGGGATTTCATTATGAAATGTGAACCTTTTCTTAACTGGTGTTAAATAAGAAATTATTCTGATGTTTGTTAAAACTATAAGGAAAACTTTACTCAAGACTATTGTAATAGGGGTATTACCATAGGGAAGAGAGACAGGCTCAACTCTGAATATTGCAAAGATGGCTAGGGATTTACAGACAAGGAGCAGAGTGAGAGGGTCACTAGATGGAAAAGTACTAAAGGAGACATCAAGGGTAAGGGGGTTCTTGCAAATGACAGGCCAAGGACTCAGACATCAAAGGTGGGGGGTGAAGAACTCAATCAGCTATCGGGGTGGTTAGATATCAAGGGTGGTATCTCACCAAACTGACTTAGCAAGATTCTTTGCTAATTCGGAGTTGTGAAGGCCCAGTAAGGGCAGGAAGGAAATAGAGGGCCAAAGTCAAGGCCTAGTTGAGAACAGGACTCTGAGCAGCCTAACTAAAGTTTGTCAAGAGTCTTTGTCACTAGCACTGGCATCTCCCCTTTACCAAACCTTTCTCTCATATGCCAAATAAAATGTATATAAATACTGTATTAAAAGTGCTTTCAGGCTGGGTGTGGTGGCTCATCCCGTAATTTCAGCAATTTGGGAGGCAGAGATAGGGTGGCTCGCTTGAGCCCAAGAGTTCGAAACCAGCCTGGGCAACATGTCGAAACTCCCATTTCTACGAAAAAATACAAAAATTAGCCAGGCATGGTGGCGAGCACCTATAGTCCCAGCTACTCAGGAGGCTGAGGCGGATGGATTGATTGAACCCGGAAGGCCAAGACTGCAGTGAGCTGTGATCACGCTACTGCACTCTAGCCTGAACAAACCCTATCTCAAAAAACAAAACAAAACAAAACAAAAAAACATGAGAAAGCAGCCCACTGAATTTAAAAACCAGAGTGTTTCTAAAGCATGCAGGCACACAGAAAATATTTAATACAAATCTCATCAAGTTGACTCTCCACCTAAATCCTCCAAGAGCTTCTACGGCCTCCAGGACTGGTTCTTGCTACGGCATGTAAGGCCCTGCCTAATCTCAAGCCAGGCCCTCTCACTAAATGCTGCCCTCTTCAGGGCGATGCTCTCCTCTTCTCCACTTCACACTCAGGGCCTTTGTGCAAATGCATCTTCCACCCAGAATGCCCTCTTCTTCCCACCAACTCAACTTTCCACAGAGCCACTTGGTGAAGGAGTACTTATCTTTCAAGCCTCGTTTCAAAGGCTTTCTTGAGCACCTGGCCCGCCTCTCCTTCCTTCTTTACTCTGTGTTCTAATCAGCTGGATGACAAGGAACTGCAACTTTCTACTATACTTGTTTGTCTCTATGTCTGTCTCCCACTTCAGGCTCTGAGTCACTCCAGAGCAGGGAACAGGTTTCATTTGTCTTTGTATCCTTATCATCCTCAATTGTGATGAAGCGAATAGAAAAGGAAATAAAAGCAAACCCTCTTTTCAAATTGTGAAAGCAGCACTGCTGATCCCAAAAGGAAAGGTAGTCTTGTTAAACCTGTTACCATATACTTTACAGGTAGTTCACTATAATTTAGTACTGTGGCTCAGCTTCTAATTTGTTTACCACCTGGACTAACCTGATATAGTGGTCAAAACAGTATTAAATAACACTTTCTCAGGAGAAAGATTCAGCCTATAACTAAAGGCACTGTCTTAGTCTCTTTTCTGTTGCTATAACAGAATACAGCAGACTGAGTAATTTATAATGAACAGAAATTTATTTAGCTCATATTCTGTAGGCTGGGAAGTCCAATATCAAGGGGCTGGCATCTCGTGACGGCCTTCAGCCTGCATCATCCCATGGTGGAAAGGCAAAAGGGCAGAAGGGTAAGCAAGTGTGCAGAAGAGAAAAGCGCTATGGGCAGGGCTTGCTTTATAAAAACCCACTATCGAGATAACTAACCTGCTACTGAGAAAACATTAAGCCATTCATGAGGGTTCTGACCTTATGACCCAATCATCTCTTATTAGGCCCCATCTCCCACCTCCCACCACTGTTGCATTGGGTATTAAGTTTCCAACACACAAACTTTTGGGAGGCACATTCACACCACAGCAGGCACCATATGGTAAACTCCTTTTTCGGTTGCCATCTCCCTTCCCACTTTATTGTTAACCACATAAATTTGAGGGAAGGGAAGGGAAGAACATGAAATTCCTCTTTCACCCCTTTCTTATATCTCACACCTATAACAACCACATGCATGTACCTTATTACTTACAGAAAATTCCCTGATATTTTCTACTGTTGTCATCACCTACAAAAGGACTGACTTATCATTTTTTCCATCCTACTTTCTAAAATATAGCCATCAACTATAATTGTCTTTTCATTTTCATCATAATATGAGGTTAATTACAATGTAATCATCATCATCACATAAATCAGTGTTTTCCAAAACCTAGCTGGTGGGTGTCTGTGTAAGAATTCCCTAAGGGTTTGGAGAAATTCCTAGACCCCACCCTAGAAAAACTGAGCAAGAACAAAAAAAGGGAGAGAGCAGGAGTTAGGAAATGCAAATTTGAAACAATCTCCTCAGGTGGTTCATAAACTCACTGTATTTGAGAATAAATAAATAAAATAGACCTTGGCTTATTGAATTGTTGAGTACCAAAAAATATGCCAAACACTATGCTAGGTAATAAAGGATATACAGAAATAATGTTGAAAGTGGTCCATGGCCTCAAAATATTTTCAATTTAGCTAGAAAGCAGAAGTTTATAAGCAGAAGAATTAGAGAACAATGCTAAACTCTGTGGCATAGAATGGCCTCTAAACTACAGTCCAAGGTATTTTTAGCTTCAAAATGTGTAAGTATGCACTCCCATAGGAATGCTAATAAATTACATATGAATTACTTTATAAATAGATTATGCATATTAAAAAGTATAGTATAAAAAATTTTGGAAATATATTGAATTCTGATGGTACAAACTTTTCAGTGATTAGCAAAATATTATGAATGTTATACAATACAAATGAATGTTTCTTGAGTTTGTAAATGTTGGCTTAACAATTTGTGATAAAGAACTGAAGGACTGATTATAAGTCCAGTTTATGTTGCTACTTAATTTCAATGACTGTCATGGCTAATGAGAGCATCTCACACAAATGGAAGTAGTGGACAACTGCTTGCACTTATTTAATTATGATGCTTATATTTCGATCTATTCACCAATTATGCAAAAGTTCTGTTAGATTTCCACTTTGCCTGAGCCATTCTTGAAAATTAATCATTCTAACAATTGTAACAAATGATTTCAAAAATCTAGTAAATTTTCAAATGAAAGATTTATAAACAGAAAATTATGTACATTTTAAAGTAAACAGATATGAGAATTTCAGAAATGATACATGGTTTAGGAACATAAGTATGGAAATTTACATAAGTATGGGACATAAATATGGAAATCCCATAAGTATGTAAACTTCTGAAGACCCATTTACAAAAAACTTATTCCAGAATTTCTACAGTGCAGTAGGCATGATATTATAAGGGGTATTCCAAAATAGTACCTATTTTTTAAATGAATTACTGAACTATAAGAGAGTAAGAGAGACCTCCAAGGGCAAAACAAAAACAAGTAAACAAACATAAAAAAACAAATCAACAAACAACAGCTAAAAGTTACCACAAAAGCGTTAGTTACCCTGGAGTCAAATACTAAGCCTTGGACTCACTACAGGGTTAGAGAGCTGAACCTACAACTCCCAGGAATCCCTACAGGAGACTAAAGTGCCCCAGGTCAGTAGGGGTTCCCAGCAGAAGCAAACCCAATCCCTTTCTGAAGGAAGCTTCTCAATTTAGGCCCCCAAGTTTCACACAAATAACAATCAGGCAAAGAGGAGTTCACCATCAAATACCAGCACATTCAATAAGAAACAACCATAGTGAATGAGAATTAGCAGATATCAACAATAAATCTAACCTCCTAGGGACTTCAGATAATGGAATTACCAGAAACAGGATGCAAACTACTATATATTAAATGTTCAAGGAAATGAAGATGAAATCATAAAATAAGCAAAGTCCAAGAATCTACTTAAAAAGGCAGACAAGCTTAAGAGAAAAATCTTAAAACTTTTAGAAATTAAAAATATGATAAATGAAATTAAAAATTCAACAGATGGGGAAAAAGAAGAGTGGAGCATGGATCCAATGCCCTGATTTTTAGGGGACTGCCAGAGGGACTGGTTTTAGATGCTGATAGAACCCAGCTTACACTAGATGTCACTACAAAAAAAAATCAATGAAACACATAGGAATACAGCAAGAGACGATAAGAGGGACAAAAACCTACAAGACACAAAATAGTTAACAAAATGGCAATAGTAAGTTCTTCCCTATCACTAATTGCACCAAATGAAGACGGATTAAACACCGTAATCAAAAGACAGAGTTGTTGAATGGATTAAAAATATAAGATCCAACTATATGTTGTGTACAAGAGATTCACTTTAGATTTAAGGACACCCACAGGCTAAAAACTAAAGGATGAAATAACCAAAAGAGAGCAGAGGTAGCCAAACTTATATCAGATAAAACAGACCTTATGTCAAAAACTGTCACAAGAGACAAAGAAGAATATTACGTAATGATAAAAGGATCAATTCATGAGGAAGCTATAACAATTATAAATACATATGTACCCAACATCAGAGCAGAAGCAAACATGACAGAACTGAAGGCAGGAATAGACGGCAACACAACAATAAAAGATTTCAATACCCTACATTCAATAATGATAGAGTATCTAGAGAGAAGATCAACAAGGAAACAGAGGACCTGAAGAACACTATAGAACAAATTGACCTAATGGACACATACACATACAGAGCATTCCACCCAATAGCAGCACAATATAAATTCTTCTCAAGCACACACAGAACATTCTCCAGGACAGATAACAAAAACACAACAGCAAAACTTATGGGATGCAGCAAAAGCAGTACTAAGAGGGAAGTTTATCGTGACTTCATTAAAAAACACCTACGTTAAAGAATAAGAGGCTGGGTGTGGTGGCTCTTGCCTGTAATCCCAGCACTTTGGGAGGCCAAGGTGGGCAGATCACTTGAGGTTGGGAGTTTTAGACCAGGCTGGCCAACATGGTGAAACCCCGTCTCTTCTAAAAATACAAAAATTAGCCAGGTACGGTGGCAGGCACCTGTAATCCCAGCTACTCAGGAGGCTGAGGCAGAGAATCACTTGAACCCAGGAAGCAGAGGCTGCAGTGAGCTGAGATTGCACCACAGCTCTCCAGCCTGAGGACAAAGCAAGACTCTATCTCAAACAAAAAAAAAAAGAGAAAGACCTCAAATAAATAATCTAACTCAACACCTCAAGGACTAGAGAAAGAAGAGCAAACTAAGCCAAAATTTAGCAGAAGAAAGGAAATAAAAAAGATTAGAGCAGAAATAACACATTAGTGAATACAAAAACAACAGAAAAAAATCAACGTAAGACTTGGTTTTTTGAAATGATCAACAAATTTGACAAACCTTCGACTAAGAAAAAAAGATAGGACTCAAATAAATAAAATCAGAAATGAAAGAGGAAATATTACAACTGATGCCACAGAAATAAAAAGGATATAAGATACTACCATGAATAATCATACTCCAACAAATCAGATAACACAGAAGAAATGTATAAATTCCTAGAAACATATAACTTACCGTGATAGTTAATTTTATATGTCAACTTGACTGGGCTGAGGAATGCTCAGATAGCTGGCAAAGTATTATTTTGGGGTATATCCAAGAGAGTTTTTCCAGAAGAGGTTAGCATTTTGATCAGCAACTGAACAAAGCATATACCTTCATCAATGTGGGCAAGCATCATTCAATCCATTGAGAGAGCCCGATTGGAATATAAAGAAAAAAAAACGGAAAATTTATTTCTCTCTTCTTCAGCTGGGATATCCATCTTATCCTGCTTGCAGGCATTAGAGCTACTGGTTCTTGGGCTTTCAGACACAGACTGAATTATATCACTGGTTTTCCTGGTTCTCCCACTTTCAGATGAAATACCGTGAGACTTCATGGCCTCCATAATCACACGGACCAGTTCCCATAATAAATCTTCTCATATATCTATATATAGCCTATTGGATTTGTTTCTCTGGAGAACCCTAATAAACCTACAAAAACTAAGTTATGAAAAAATAGAACATCTAAACAAAGCTATAACTAGTAAGGAGATTGAATCAGGAATCAAAAACCTTCCAACAACAATAAGCCAAAGACCAGATGGCTTCACTAGTGAATTATACTAAACATTTAAAGAAGAATTAAAACCAACCCTTTTCAAACTCTCCCCCAAAAAGAAGAGAAGAGAATACTTCTTAACTCATTTTATAAAGCCAGCATTACCATGATACAAAAACCAGAAAAAGTCACTATAGGAAAAGAAAACTACAAGTCAATATCCCTAATGCATATCAATATAAAAATTCTCAGGAAAAAAAAAAAAAACCTAGCAATTCAAATTCAACGGCACATTAGAAGGATCACATACCATGCCCAAGAGGGAATTGTCCCTAGGATACAACGATGGCTCAACACACAAAAATCAATGTGATATACACCACATTCATAGAAGGAAAATTAAAATTGCCTGATCATCTCAATAGATGCAGAAAAAGCATTGACACAATTCAATACCCTTTCATGATTAAAAACACCACTCAACAAAATAAGAATGGAAAAAAAATTACATCAACATAAAAAAGACCATATATAAAAAGTCCACAACTAATATAACACTCAGTGGTAGAAAACAAAGGTTTCCCTTTAAGACCAAGAACAAGACAAGGATGCCCATTCTTGCCACTTCTATTTAACATAGTATTAGAAGTCCTAGGCAGAGCAGTTAGACAAGAAAAAAACAAATAAATAAAAGGTATTCAAATCAGAAAGAAGTAAAATTATCACTGTTTGTAGATGAGATTAACTTATATGCAGAAAACCCTAAGGATTCCAAATACCAAAAAAAGAACTGCTAGAAATAATAAATAAATTCAACAGTTTCAGGCTACAAAATCAATGTGCAAAAGTCAGTTACATTTCTACGCACTAACAAAGAACTATCCTAATGGCATTTTTTACAGAAACAAAAAAAAATTATAAAATTCATATGGAACCAAAAAGGACCCTGAATGGCCTAAACAATCTTCAGAAAGAACAAAGTTAGAAGCCTCACACTTACTGGCTTCAAAACATATTACAAAGCTATGGTAATCAAAATAGTATAGTAGTAGCTTAAAGACAGAGATATACACTAAGAACAGAATAGAGAGCTCAGAAATGAACCCACGCATACACAGTCAAATGATTTTCAACATGATGCCAAAAATTCACAATGGGTAAAGGACAGTCTTTTCAACAAATGGTGCTGGGAAAATGGATATATATATGCAAAAGAATGACACTGGACCCTCATTTTATATCATACACAAAAACTATCTCAAAAGGGATTAAAGATTTAAATTTAAGACCTGAATTATAAAACCCCTAGAAGAAAACATAGGAGAAGGGCTTCATGATATTGGTCTTGACAAAGATTTCTTGTATATGATATCAAAAGCACAGCCAACAAAAGCAAAAATAGACAATCAGGACTAAATCAAACTAAAAAGCTTCTGCACATCAAAGAAAACAACAGTGAAAAAGCACACTACAGTATGAGCAAAACTATACGCAAACTTGATTAAAAAAAACTTGATTTTTAAATGTGCAAAGGAGTTGAATAGACATTTCTCTAAAGAAGACATACAAATGGCCAACAGGTATATAAAAAGATGGTGAACATCACAAATCATCTGGGAAATGCAAATCAAAACCACAGTAAGATATTTACTTTACAACTGTTAGGATAGTTATAATTTTAAAAACCATAAAACAAAAATAAAACAAAAATAGAAAATAAACATTGGTGAGGATGTAGAGAAATTGCAACCCTTGTGCACTGTTGGTGGAAATGTAAAATGCTGCAGCTGCTATGAAAAACAATATGAAATCTCCTCAAAAAATTAAAAACAGACTTAGCATTTGACCCAGTAGAACTACCATATGACCCAACAATAGAACTAACATACAATCCATTTCTGGGTATTTATCCAAAAAACTAAAATCAGGATCTCGAAGAGATCTTTGCACTCCCATATTTACTGAGGTATTATTTATAAGAGGCAAGAAGTAGAAGCAACCCAAATGTCCATCAGCAGATAAATGGATAAATAAAACAAGGTACATAATACAATGGAATATTATTCAGCTATAAAAAAGAAGGAAATCCTGACATATGCTACAACATGGATGAACCTTAAGAGCACTGTGCTAAAATGAAATAAGCCAGTTACAGAGGATAAATGCTACATGATCCCATTTTTGTGAGGTATCAAAAGTAATCAAGCTCATCAAAGCAGAAAATAAGAATGGTGGTTGCCAGGGTCTGGAAAGAAAGGGAAATAGGGAGTTGCTGTTCAATATGTACACAATTCAGTCACACAAGATGAAAAATTTCTAGAGATGTGCTGTACAATATTGTGCCTATGGATGAAATTGGAGGTCATTATGTTAAGTGAAATAAGCCAAGTACAGAGAGACAAATATGTTCTCACTCATATGTGGGAGCTAAAAAAGCAATCTCATGAAGATAGAGAGTAGATTGGTGGTTAACAAAGGCTAGAAAGGGTTAGTAGGAAGGGGAGGATGAAGAGAGATTGATTAATGAGTATAAACACACACTTAGAAGGAAAAAGACCTCGTGTTCAATAGATCACTCAGGTGACTATAGTTAACATTAATCGATTGTACATTTCAAAATGGCTAGAATAATTTTAATGTTGCTAGTATAATGAAAAGATCAATATGTAAAGTGACAGATATCCCAATTGCCTTAATTTGATTATATGAATGTATCAAATTAACACATATACCCCCAAAATATGCACTAATAGATCTAATACATATCATAAAATTAAATAAAAAATAAGACGTGAAAAAATAAAAAAATAAAATTGCCACCTTACCACCACTAAAATCTACTCCCTCCCCACCAAAAATACTGTACTGTACACTTAAAAATTTGTTAAAAGGGTGTATCTGATGTGTGCTTTTTACCACAATGAAAAAAAATTCAACAGATAGGTTAACAGGGTTATATACAGCTGAAGAAAGATCTAAACATATATGGTAACTATAGTATAGGTTATACTACAGATTGGAGTACAGAGAAACAGTGAAATAGGAGGAAAAAAATGAATGACAGGTTAAACATGAAGGATAGAATGATAAATTTTAGCACATCTAACCAGAGTGCCAGAAATACTATGCAGAACAGAGGTAAGGTAACATTCAAAGACATAATGGCTGGTACATTTCCATAACTGATGAGACATATGAATCCCCACAAGATAGAGACAGACAGAAAGGATCACACACCAAATAGCAGATGACTCCTGAATAGAAACAATGTAAATCAATAGACAATGGAATACTACCTTCTGAGTGGTGAAAGAAATCAAACTATCAACCTAGAGTTACAGACTAAGCAAAGCTATCCTTTAATAATTAGGGCAAACTATGTCTTCAGATCTAAAAAAGTTCATGACTAACAACCCTTCACCAAAAGAACTTCCACAGATATTCATCAGGAAAAGAGAAAATGACACCCAAAGGAAACAATGAGATGGAAGAAGAAAAATAATAATAACAACAATAATAACAACTTTAAAATCATGTGTCTAATTCTATATGACCTGGATTTTTATTAAAAGAAAAGACGTAATAATAGCATGTAGGTCAAAAGTGAAGTGACAGACATTAAATACATTTCTTCTTCCAATGTATTGCCCTGCACACCCACTTTAGAGACCATTGATGTGGACTATATACATCCACCACTGTTCAGCTACAACAAACAACAATATTAGCTGCAATCATTTCAGAAGTCCTGTTAAAACAATGAGACAAGCCATAAAGGATTTGTAAATTTGATATGAAGGGACAAGTGCAAGGCACTCCACAAAGGAAACAGTAAAGGTTCAGAAGTAGGGATAGGGATGGCATACCCTGTTCTTCTTCTAATAAAGTATCTTATACCATTTCATACGCTCTTCTAAAATCTTTTTTTTTTTTTTTTTTTAACAGGGTTCACACTCTGTCACCCGGGCTGGAGTGCAGCGGTGTGATGTTGGCTCACTGCAGCCTTTATCTCCTGGGCTCAAGCAACCCTACCTCAGACTCTGTAGTAGCTGTGAATGACTACAGGCACACACAACCATGCCCAGCTTATTTTTGTATTTTTAGTGGAGACAGGGTTTCTCCATGTTGCCCATGCTGGTCTCGAATTCCTGGATTCAAGCAATCCTCCCACCTCGGCCCCACAAACTGCTGGGATTAGAGGTGTGAGCCACTCTTCTAAAATCTTTAAGACACAAACAAAACAAAAGAAAACAAAAAAACACTTTCTAAAAGTAACAGCATGAGTACAGTAATAGTGGAAGGTGTCAGATTTTCATTATTAACCTTGAAGGATAGAATTATTAACCTTGGGTAGGTCACTAAATTTTCTCTCTGAAGGCTTCATTCAGCCTCTCAGGTTGTAATACGTAATGTCTACCCTCACCAATGTCACCAATATATTTTGATGATAAATGAAAAAATTCAAAGGGGGTGTTACAGCACTGATTTCTTATACACTAGTACTAGTCACTGTGCTGGGCACTGGCAATACAGACTAAGGGAGACAAAGTCAGGCAATTAGATGCTATGTGATAGGTACTGTGACATGTGAAGGATGCACAGAAAATCCAAGGGTAGTGACAAAGGTATGCTTTCCTCTTGCTTCTTCATGCCATTAACAATGATTCTCACAAGACAAACTACTGATGGCAACCTTAGTTACAATAGGTAATCACTATAATCACCGCCATGAATTTCAGTATGTCACAAGACTCAACATCGAGTCTTTTTTTATTAAAGACTTTTTAATCGAACCGAATTCAATTTTAAAACATCCCAAGAAGTAGTCAAAAGAGTTTTCTTCATACTGATCAAAATTTCATAACAGAAAGCTAGGCTGAGCATTTTTGACCCATTAATAATTAGCATAATCAAGAGTTTTTCCCAAATACTAAAAATTTTTTTGTTTCATTAAAAAACATGTAAGAGTAATGATAATATATTATCTATATCCATGGTGGAATTATCCAAATAAAATCTAACAAAAGAAAAAAAGAGAAATCTTTTTTACTCTTTTTCTGGACTTACTGTTTATAATCTAAAATCAAACATATTTTGCATAGATTCTATTATCTGCAACACATATTTTTTTACTTTACTACAAAGTGTTTATTGCCTTAAAAGTTAATCATTGGTTGTCCTGTGGTATTTAGCCCGTTGAGGCCTATTAACAAGGCACACACAAATCTTTCATCAAAGAAAATACTCCTGAAAAAGTACACATAGACTGTTCTTAGAGAAAAGCAATTCTTTCTCATTCTACTATATATAGTAGTAGTATGTAAGAGATCAGTGCTATAATATTCCTCTTTTGGGATTTTTAATTTATCCTGAATATATATTAGCGACACTGAGAAGGGTAGATATTATATATTCCCAAGGAGACAAAATCCAAATATGTTATATGGATGACCAAAGAAATGTTTATATTAACTGCAAACGACAATGAAATATCAAGATGGTGTTTCAAATTACTGTATTTATGATTTTGATTTCCAAGGAAAATAAAATGTTTTTAGTTAGTGTCCTTGATATACCAAAGGACTTAGAACGCTTTAATAGTCATATGAATATAAAAGTTTCGTAACTATTTTTAAAAATACGTCATGTAATTGAAAATGACTACAAACAAAAATACATTTTGGCTGCCATACTGGCATTAATATATTAGCTAACAAGCAGGTTTGTTACTTTATTTCATCGATGAGAAGTAAAAATGGATGATGCCATTTACTACCAACTAGAGAATAAAGAGAGTCACCAATGGTGATTTAGTAGCCATCAGTGGTGGCCTCTTTGATAAAAACCTATAACACCTATAAACCAATTTAGCCCTATTTACACAATGTCTTCTACTATACATTACTTGTTCAGGATTATTATCTCTTCTGTAAGCTCCTTGCAGGGAGAGACCTTATCTTAAACACTACTTCTATATCCCCTTCCCAACCCTTTACCTAAAAAATGAACACGCTGAGTGCATACTTATTGATTAATTGACAGGTGTCGTATAACAGATATTTTCCACAGTAATTAGGAGAAAATAAGGATGTGGGTAAAGTAAGCTAAATGGAGATATCATTATGTACAACACAATAAGGCACAAGACCATAAAAGTGACTTTGAAATAACATGTTCAGAAACAGCAAATCAGTTTATACAGCATAATCATTTTCAGAAGGTACTCACAACAAAATTTATCATACTATTATTGCTTAGCTTTAAAATCCTTTTTTGTGTGTCCTTACATGAGAAGCTGCATTTTGTACTATTCCTTAATGCATATTTCTATAATTATATCTCATGTCTTTATGAAGTACCTTATTCATACAAGTATGAGAAAAGCTATACTATTCAAAATCTAAAAGAAAATAAAAACAACGTATTTTTCCACTCCTCCTGGGTTAACACATACAGTAATTTGCTAATAAAAACAAAGGTTATCATCTGTCATAATTTCATTCACACTCTTGAATGACAGGCATTTTTTTAGTGTTCCTGTTAGAAAAATTCTTTGCCAACTCGGCTTCGAAACCAACTTAAACCAAAATATCCATCTTTTTCTCTAAACTTGTTCAATCTCTCAATCAAAATCATGTATCAATTATATTTTCTAAAATCGTTATGATGCAAATGAAGTTCTAATTTATGATAGCAGCAGCCTTACACTATCTTTCCTATTTTAAATGCACGGCGCTAGAGAAGACAAAAGCATACTCTGAAACATCTTCACAGGTCATCTAACAATGGTCTCTTACTAGAATTTCTTTTCTCTTTGTATAATTATATTAAATTTCTGTGCTTCCCTCCTAAGATGAAATCATCTGTTTATATGCCCTCCAACAACTCATAAGTGAGCTTGTATCCTTTCTCTCATGCCTTTTGTCTAAGAACACCAAAGCGCTTCGTTATTTTATTTTACCAACCCCATGAAGTCAGTGGTACATCAAAAGCTGGACGGCTGATGAGATAACTAGACAGAGAGCTCTGGACAGCTGACCAAAACTTAGTACCCCTCTAGGTCCTTAAAATTAGTCGGAAAATCAGCCAAGCCCTATTTACAGGTCTTGAGTGTTTTAAACAAAAACAAAAACAAGAAAACCTTCCCACAAAGGAACTTACACACACACACACACAACTGTACTTTTCAGAAGATGGAAATACAAGGGATCTCGTTCTTTTCGTTTTTCAAGAGTTTAAAAGCCAGGCACATCTGCATCTTGATAACAGCTCCAGAGGGCAATCTGATCAGACACAGAAAATCCCTCCTTCAAAGATGTGCACCTTGTGACACTCCAAGAAGGGGAAGAGATATTTAAAGTAAAACTTGCCCTGCATCATTATCACTGACTTAAGGAAGAGATTAAAAAGCCCTTGGCTTCATGTGGCTTTTCAACATTTTGCTGTAACCCCAGGGCCATAGATGCTGTTCGTGAAATTCTTCTACTCATCCCTACTAAGAGTGTCACAGCAGTATAAACTCATACACAAACACGCACACATCTCCACTTCCATTCCCATCCTTCTCCCTTTGGTGCCCATGACCCAAAACGTGGACACAATGTTACAAAAAGCAAAGTCATGGGGCAATGCGGGGGGAGGAGGGGAGGGTGCAAAGGATTGAAAGATCCAGAAAAGCAAGAGTGTGAGAGGTAGCCGGCTCGTCTGCTATTGTAAAGCAAGCATTCATTCGGGTGGGGGCACAGAATGCAGAGGTAGAAATAAAGCAATCCTGACTGCCCACTCTGCCATCCTATTCTGCCTCTCTACCCTCCATCACCCCATCCGCCCCTGGAGGACCACCTCCGAGCGAGAGGGCGCCACTTACGGTTCCCCACCCTCACCCTTGAGGAGAAACAAGCGAAATGGGGTTGGAATGAAGAATAGGGCTGAGCAGTGGGTGAGGGTCATGCCGGGCTCCAGGTGAAGACCCTGCCGCGGGTGGCCGCGCCGAGGCACGGGGGACGGCCCAAGCGCGGGTGAAGTGGGGATCAGAGGAGGGTCTCGCCCCCACTGCTCCCGAGGGAGGCTCCGGTTACTCACATTTTCCGTGTCCCGCTCGTTCACCGTCGGCAATGGCGTCCGGGCCGACATTTTGTGCGGGCAGCGGGGTCTGGCAGGGGTCTCGCCGGCCGGGCTGGGGTGCGGGCCCCGGGGGCGACAGAAAGGGGTGCGGACGCGAGCACAAGGCCGGTGCGAGCGGCTCCCGCAGGCCGCGGGGCGGTGCAACAAGCGGCCCCGGCGGGGGAAAGAGGGAAGAGGACGCGGAGGAAGAGGAGGGGGAGCCGCTTCCCGCGGCGGCGCCGCCGGGGTATGCGGCCAGTAACGAGGCAGGGCTTCGGGCGAGGCGGTTGCCCGGCGCTGGCGGGGCGGCGAGGCTGGCAGGATGCGGCGCCGAGGGGTGGGAGGCGTGGAAGGGGAGCCGGGAGGCGGCGGCGAGCCCCGCTAGGCTCTCCGGACCATGGGTGAAGGTGAACCCGGTGCCTCAAATCACTGCCTGGCTCGTCCTGGCGAGCGCCTGGGCGTCAGGAACCGCGGCCCTGACAGCGTCGCCCGCGCCGCGCCCCGTTCTCCGCCTCAGGTGTGCGGCACCGCCCGACCCAGCCGCATCCACGCGCCCGGGGCCCAGCGGCGGCGGCGCCCGAGCCCCCGGCGCGAATGTCTCGGCTCGGTCCGCGCGGTCACAGCCACCGCCGCCGCCGCGCCTCAGTCAGGAGGAGCGGCCCGAGCCGGCTGCGCGCGGAGCAGCGGGCGCGGCACGCAGCGCCCAGAGGCACTTGGCGGCCGCCGCCGGGTGGGCGGGCGCCAGCCGAGGGGGCCTCTCCATTCATTCCCTCATTAGGGATGCGGGGCCGCCTCCTCCTCCTCCTCCTCGTCTTTCTCCTCCTCCTCCTCCCGCGCTCTCTTGCCCGCCTGTCCCTGTGTTTATTTTTGTTTCGTGCCCCTCCCGCAGGGTTTACGGTTGTCTAAGAGCCTCTGGTGGTTTTATTTTTATTCGTGTTTGGTTTTTGCCGGGTTGAGGGTGAGAGAGAGCTGATGTGAATAAGTGGCTTTTTTTTTTCTTTTTCTTTCTTTCTTTCTTTTTTTTGTCCGTTTCATTGGAGAAGAATTGGATTCAATCCTGCCCTGGATCCTACCCCTCCTTTTCTCCTACCTCGGGACTTTTACCATTCTTAAATTCTACTCCTCCTGCCCCGTTTCCACGCTTTCTCAATCCCTGTCCTAGCCTGAGCCCTCTATCAGTCCCCTTCTCTAGGGAGCCGTTAGGTTCAGGGTCACCCTCAGAGTTTGGCAAAGAGCACAAAAGCCCCTAGAAGCGCCAGCAGCCTAGGGGGGCGGCTGGAGACTCAGTACAAGTGGGTCTCACCCCCGACGGCGCGGCCTCTTCGGCAATGGGGCCGGCGGAAGACGTCTCGCTCTGGGCGCCCTGCAGCACCCTCGGAGTGGGTGAGACCCGCGAGTCACAACATCTACACTGGCTGATCGTCACTTCCTGGGACACAAGGAAGTGTCACTTAGGCGAGCCTGTTTAGGGAGGATGGAGAGCAGTGTCTGATTTGGGCCCTGTCCTCCCTCTTCCAGGTGGCCGCCTCACACTTCCACCCACCTGCCTCAAGACATCCTGCAGGCACCCGCGTCTGTAGTGCATTGTCCGGGACCCATTCGCCTTTTATAAGCAAGGCTGCATTTTTTTTTTTGTAATCTCATTTGGGAGCTTACATTTTGCACATTCAGCCTCTAGAACGAAAACCTTATCATCTCTCTATTCTTCTTTGCAACATTTCTTTTTCACTTCCTTTCATGGATGGGCAGAAAGACAAAAGGAATGAAAGATAGGAGCGGATACATTGATTTTCTGAGCTGCTTCAGTATGCCTCCAATGGAATTCTTATAATGGTGGGAAATTTCTCGTCTCTCCTGAATTTCCTCCATTTGAAAGAAGAATCCCTGCACCAGATGGTTTTTATCCTGATTCATTAAAGGTTGTTTCTGAAAAGTTAACACTTGACCCTTAAAGCATGGGTCCAAAAGACCTAAAAATAGCAAACATAAAAATCCTTTGAGGAAAGAAGCAATTCTCACCCAGTCTATATTCACTTCTAGAACACCATCTATGTACGTATTTCGTTAGCATTTTCTCTTGTAACCACTTCCCAATTTCACAAAGCAAATGAAAAAAAAAAAAAACAAGATCCCTTTGGTGGTCATACCACTTCTCAAACAGAATTTAGGCAGCGGAACTGCAACGCTGCCTCCTGAACTGTGATGTGTTATTGAGAATGTCAAGCATTTACATGCCCTCTGCAGAAAATCCTGAATCACCAAGATGTATTGAAGTTGCAAGGGCATAATCCTGTATTTTTCTGGTTATTTTCTGGTTAACTATTGCGACGGCTGCCTGTAGGGGCTGCCACCACAGTGTCAGCGGCACCACTGACTGCTGCAGCCACACAAGGGTACCTAGTGTTGCAATAGTACCTGAGTTAACCTAGCAATAAACAAGTATCTGTGAAAAGGTGTTCAGCCCCATTGGACTATGAATCATTCCTTCAGCTGGTAGTTTGGATTTTGCTCTTTAAAGTATACTCACATATTTTTCTATGTTTATAATCGTGGTGACCCTGACAGGCATATTTATTTCCATTTTACAAAATTCCACTAAGTTAACTTGTTCAAGATCACATATGCATCAGACTAATAAGATACAGAAGAACATAACTGAAATATGTGGTGCTGTTCAATCTTGCACCAGTCACAAAAACCGTAGGTTCACCCCATAAGATATAATGGCTACTTCGAGACAGAGCTCAAAGGTGAGCCCCAGATTCTGGCACAGTGGCTTCCACAGATTTTAAAGTGTCTGTTAAAAGCCATGGACAAATCCCTTAGCTATATTTGCTACACAATGCTCACTATTTCACATATTGAAATTTACGGAATATCATATAATAATAGGAAGGGATATTTATTGTTTAAGTCAATCCCCAAAGAACATTTCTAACAGTGAAACTACATTCAAAGAGAGTCATTACTAGGTAGCTCAAATCCATAATTCTAGCTAACCAAATTCTAGCTAACCAAATTGTTTTTTTGGATAGAACAACTCTATCCAAAAAAAAATGCCATTCAAATAATCCTTATTAATACCTAATAATTTTAAGCTTCGTATGTAGTGAAAACTAAGTGAAAATGCATTTTGCCCAGGTTAAAAAGAAAGTCACTATGTTTTTCAAAAGGAATTACTGTCTGTCCCTATATGAGCTCTTCTCCCCTTAAAATGGCATTAGTAGATCCTTAAACATGGGAGAGGAAAAAAAAAATGACATGAGGCATTATTGTGATGTAGTCAATACTGTTTAACCCTAGTCCTTAGAAATGAAAATGCTCATGAGCAAAATTTTTTTGTGTTAACTATATATAGCTTCTGTGCCTGTGACTATGGAGAAATGACAAAAGGAATATTTTAAGGCTTTGAGTAATTTTCTTTTGGGTTATTAACCAAATGTGGCATGTTCAATTCACAGGTTCCTAACTTAATGTGTTAGGGTAATGAAAGTTTCGGAAGAAAATTGAAGTACTGACAAAACAAAAGGGAACTAAAGATCTAAAAGGTGCTAAACCTACAGTGAAAATGGGAAAAGAGCATTGCCTACCGTCAGCCCTATGGAGTAGAATTTTTTAGAACTACCGGGTCCAGTACCAGTTACATGTGACTACTGAGCTCTTAACATGTTGCTTGAATTTTTAATTTGACTCAATTTCAAATAATTTACACTTAAAAACCGATTTGATTCAGTGACTGAAAAATTGTGTTATGTTTGAAAGTATGTAAAGTATATGAATCTACTTTTTCAACTGTAAATTTTCTGAAATCTATATACTGATCAAATATTTCTGATGGAAATTTATTACCTGAATTGGGATGTGCTATAAATATAAAATGCACACCACATTTTCAAATAGTAGGAAAAAAAAAGAGAGTAAGATGTCTCTTTATAAATATTATAACCATTTCATATTGAAATGCCAATATTTTAATATATTAGGTTAAATAAAATATATTATTAAATCAATTTCAACTTTTTCTTTTTTACTTTTTCAAATGCGGATCCTAAAAAATACAAACTTACATATGTGGTTTACATTACATTATATCTCTGTTGGACAGTACTTCTCCATATGGTCAAAGCTGAGAATAAAAAGGCTTAGTTGCTTAAGAATCAAAGGCCTTGATTATAAGCTATTAATAATTCATTCTGTGGTAGAGTGGTGCAACTGGGCACCACTCTACCACATGCCATGCTGTGCTGTTCTAGGGGAATATTCTTCACCTAATAGTTAGCGGCAGTCAGTCTTACAGCATTCTTTTTAAAGAGTGAAGTAGGAAACATGTTGAATTCATACAAATGAGCATTAACAGATTGTAGTCATTTGTAAACAAAGAATTTATCAAATGTGACAGATTCAGCAGATTAATAGTAAACTCTTAAAACTGCACATGTCTTTATATCATGTGCTTTAGATGTAGCCAGTGTCTGATAGACTTGGCCAGTCAATAATTATTTGCGTACTTTGTTTTAGGTACTACAAGGCTATTTACAATCTTTCATTTAGCCACACAGGAAAACTACAGGATAGACAGTTCGGTAAGTTAACGAAGAGCAGTCTCAGCTAAAGAGAAACAAGGTTAATGTCCATCAGGAAAGAATAATCAGTCCTTGTCACAAATAAACTGGGTCCTGATTGCCTGCCTGTCTGGCAAGGTGAATTTTTATTGTGTCAACATTCACTACTTAAAATGTAGAATCACTGAAATGGACAAGAGCCTCAAAAGAAATGATGTATTGTATTTTTAAAACTGCTTAAAACTGTTGCCTTTTACATTGTATATATTGTCATAGAAGGACTGAAAAGTCCTTGTGATAATTTAACTTATACTTGTCTTCATAGCCATCAGCATATACATAAACTGTCAGACCAAGCAAGGGTCAGCTCAATGCTTTTTTTGGTTTTGCCACTCCACACCTCACAAACATAACCTCCAAGAGTTGTTTACTCTTCTGTTTCCCACAAGCACTCTAGGTTCAGCAATGTTGGTTTGCTTGGAATTCCCTGAACACACCATATTGCTTGACTCCTCTGTGCATTTGTGTCATCTGTTCTGTCTTCCTGGAATGTCCTCTCCTCTTTTCTGCCTGATGGCGTCAGAGTTGATCTTTAAAAACCTTCCTTTAGAAACCTATCCTGACACCGCTATTTCTCCCCACACCCACAGTTAATTAATCACTCCCTGTGCACTACCTCTGTACCTTGGACATACCTCTACTGTTGCTCTCCTTGCACTGTGTACCTGGCTGGTCCCCTATCCAACTGTGCACTAGGAAAAGGAAGGGAGTATGTCTTACTTATTTTTGCCTAGAACCTAGCACAGTGCTTAGCAATTAGTAGATGCCCAATTTCCTAAATGACTTTTATTGACTTGTATGTTCTCCTGAACTTCCACATTCTTTTAAATTTCTAAGAAGCATCATTGAAAATACAGGAGAATTGAAAATATAAGAGGATAATTAAAGTCTACAACTGGGGGATATAAGAGCTTACATAGTATGCAAAGTATCTTCCCAATAAATGTTATTGACTGGGTAGCAAAGTGACTCTGTTCTGTCTCCTACAGATTACCATAGTTCCACTAATTTTACTGCTCTGTGATTTTACTGCAATTATTCATTTTTATCCATACATAGGAATTGCTGATCATTGATATTTCAATAAGTCTTTTAAATGAATATCTGCATAAACCAAGGTGTACTGTACTTGGTCAGGAGGAAACACTTCAAAAGTAGGTTGAAAAATTAAAAATGGAATGACATGACAATGAAGTGCTAGAGGCAATAGAGCTGGCAGTCAACCCCAGGGAACAGTCATCAGAAATTGGGTGACTCTTCCTAAGTGAAAGCCTTTCAGCAGACTGAGCGTCACAGTGTCACTTGGCCATGCAAACTGGCACAGCAAAACAAAGAACAAGACACATGGAAGTTACTATTGCAGTGAGTTATGCACTGGTCTTTAGCAATGCTGGAAAAGTGCAGGTGAAAATCAACATTCATAGCGTGATCTCAAAGGAACAATGGTTGCATATGAGTTCATAAATGTATCAGTATAGATATACCCACATTATGTTACCTTCCATACTGTAGTTTTGTAAAGTCACATAGAAAGCAAAACAATCTCTTGAAAGTCTTATGGTAGCCTCCCTAAAGTAGGAGTTTGGTTGTCTTTTACTTGGCATTTGTGACTACAAATTACACATAATGTAGTTCAATGCCCTTTTAAACAGGCTTGCAATTTGAGCATTTGATTTCCTAGATGACACACTAAGTGTATTGTTTCCTCATGTTTTTATACTTACCTTATTAATATAAAAATATTATTTTTGTAGGTTATTTTTATAAACTCAATTTATTCAATGCCTTCAATTTTTTTTCTGTTAAATGTGACATCACTTACATTTTGTTGATTTCTTCCTTTTCTACGTAAATATTGACACCATTTTTTACTTTGCTTTTCATTCATTCATTAATTTAAGAATATATAGCTCTGTTAATGTAAGGGACTATTCTAAGCTCTTCAGAAACAGCAGTAGACGAAATAGACAAAAATCCCCACCCACATGAAGTTCACATTTTTATAGGTACTTTCAGTGTCTAGACAGTTCAAAACCAGGGACTCCCATTATACAAATAACATTTTGTTATGTCTTGATTATATTACTCTTTTAACAAACACAAGCACCCAGGTTTAACTTTTCTAAAAAAATTAATGAATTACAGCAGCTAGATCTATTCTCCAATCCAATAGTAATTTGCTTTCTGCCTTAATATTTTGGACTTTCTCCAATAAGCTTTTGTATAAACAGCTTCAACTGGTTCCACAACTTGCTTAGGTACTTGAAAACCATAATAAAGATGCCTTCCTGAGCAGGCGACTTATATTTGATCTACATTTTGTAATATTACACCAGCTTTATTATATTGACACCAGTACACTTACTACATTTCAACATTATGAACTGCTTTATCTTCAATAACTGATAGTTTTCTATTTCTGTTAGTGCTAAATAATATTTTTGTAGTTCAGCAAAAAATCATATAGTAAATAGGAGTCTACATTATAACCTAAGCAAAAGCCTTTCAGCAGACTGAAACCATTTAATCAAATGTGAGATTATCCAATTTAATTATCAATGCAGTTCATCAAAGTTGATATGTAAGCTTTGTAACTCTATAATAATAGAAACAGCTTAATTATAACCACTTTAGCAGTACTTTTTTCTTCAGATAAAGAAACGATTTTGGAATACTCTTGCCTGTCCATTTCATAAAAACCAAGCCCCCTGTTACTTTAGTAGTATATTCTACTTTTTCCTTAATAGCTTTTATAGTAATGACTAAAATAAAGCAATTGTGAATGTTTGGTCCAATACTATGTCTCTAATGCCTAGCACAGTGCCTAGCATATGGGAGTTGCTCAATTAATTAAGCAGATGAATGAATAGTAGATTTAATCGTTTGTCTGAATTTGAACATATGTTTTCAGATCCTGGATTTCTTTCAGATGATTTTAGTATATTGCCACTCATAAGTAAAGAATCCAGGTTAAGTGTCCCTTAATCTTTCCAAATTGACCCTCTATAGTCACCCATTGGGCACTTGCCATCCAATGCTTAAGAACTCAATTGCCAAGACTCCCATATGAACTTTTTCCACTATTTACTAGTATCTTCCTTTTCTAGTACTCAAACAAGTATCTAAATTTCTAAAGTTATAAATGTGTCCTTTTAAAAGCATTACAATCATGGAATATGCATCTCAGAAGATTACTATGGCTAGAATCCAGGTTTGCTTACATATGAAAAATATATTTCATTTGTAATATTTTTAACCATTTTTTGTTATCTACTTCTGTCATATCAAACTCTTAATAAGCCACAATCAATTGCATACTACTAAGCATGTACTATGAGTTCTGTTCTATTCTAAGAGGCGCTAGGTATGAGGTATGATGCTAACATGTTGCAATTAATTTTTTTTTTTTTTTTTTGAGATGGAATCTTGCTCTGTCGCCAAGCTGGAGTGCAGTGGTTCAATCTCGGCTCACTGCAATCTCTGCCTCCCAGGTTCAAGCAATTCTCCTGCCTCAGCCACCCCAGTAGCTGGAATTACAGGCATGCACCACCACAGCCAGCTAATTTTTGTATTTTTAGTAGAGACGGGGTTTCGCCATGTTGGCCAGGATGTTCTTGATCTCCTGACCTCGTGATCCGCCCGCCTCGGCCTCCCAAAATTTTTACATAAATACAACAAGAGTTGTATGCAAAATTTGAGCTGAACTTTCAAAGTAGTCACTGAGGAAGTATATATTTAATACAATGGTGTGATGGTACACTTTATGAATTTATTTTGCAAGAGCTCTGGAACCTGTAGTTTGATGTTTTGTATATTCTCAGGGGTGGTAAATCTTTGTCTTTTGATGATTTATTTTTAATGAAGTATCTGTTTGGAAATAACTTTGATGAACTGCATGGATGATTAAATTGGATAATCCCACATTTGATCAAACAACAGAAATGTAATAGTAAAAGCAGCAGTATTTTCTTATGTTCATCAAACTGGATCGTTCCTCAAAGGAGCATTTAAAACAGTGAATGATGACAGCCTCTTTTCAAGCATAAAATCTTGAAAAGTAACTATTTTAGGATATGTACTAATTATTTTACAATCATTTCTACAGGTGGTCATATGGTGCATGCAGTTGAGGAACTTGCAGTTTTAATAGAGTAACATGAAAAGTTAAGGAACAAAATACAGTGTTAATTGGTAACTGTTCAAAGGGCACTAGCAGCAAAGGAAGATAAAGAAAAGGCTTCATACAGAAACATCAATGTATATCATCATCATCTTTATTAAGAGCTAAAGTTTATGTGGGTTTTCTAAAGCCTTCTGTTTATATCATCTCCAGTAATTCAGCCTAAAATTCTTATAAACCGACAAATATTCTTAGTCCATTCCCCAAAGAAGAAACCAAGGCACAAAAGGTAAAAAGGTTTATCTTGTAGCATATATTCCATGACAAATGGATCTGGAAATCCAGGCCCTCCAGCCCTGAACCCAGGCCTCTTTTCATTCATTTCTGGGTCACAGGCACCTGTATAATGATTGCTGACTCCCACATCCATATCTCCCTTTTCTTTTCGTTTTTACTTTTAAAAACCACTGTAGTCTTCTGAGTATGAGAACATTAGTGCAACAGAGACATGGAGGAGAGTGTTAAGGACATAAAAATATATGAATAAATGTTGTGAACTTATTCTGCTATAAATGTGAAATAAAATCAGGTCTGGCCATAAAGGCAGGATTCAGGACAAACTGCATTGTGTAGCTTGCCTGATGTTTTTATATGGATGAAATCAGATTAGAATTAAGACAAACAGCAAACTAGAAATAGGAAAAAAATAGTAAAACTATGTAACGTACAGCCTAGAGGGTGTGCGTTGGAGGGACTGGTAAGAGGGAAAGGCACCTATATGCCGAAGTGGAGAGAAATTTTGCCATGTTGATGGTTGGGAGAGAGCTTGTGGACTACAGACACACTTCAGAGATATTGCAGATTCAGTTCCAGACCACTGCAATAAAGCAAGTATCACAATAAAGCAAATTACACAAATTTTTTGGTCTCCTGGTATATATTAAATTTATCTTTACACTATACTTATCTATTAGGTGTTCAATAACATTATGAATAAACAAATAAGGTACTTAACTTAAAAATACTTTGTTGCTTAAAAAAAAAAAACCACTAGATTCTTCAGCAAGTTGTAATTGGAGCCTTCAGCAAGTTGTACTCCTTTTGCTGGTGGAGAGTTTTGCCTCCATGTTGATGGCGCTGACTGATCATGGCAGTGGTTGCTGAAGACTGGGGTGGCTGTGGCAATTTCTTAAAATAAGCTAACAATGAACTTTGCCACATTCGTTGACTCTTCCTTTCACAAAAGACTTCTCTTTAACAGATGATCCTGTTTTATAGCACTTTACCCACAGTAGGACTTTAAAAACTGGAGTTAATCCTCTCAAACCCTGCTGCTGCTTTATCAACTATGTGTATGTAATATTCTAAATCCACTGTTGTCAGTTCAGCAACGTTCATAGCATCTTCACCAGTAGATTTCATCTAAGAAACCACTTTCTTTGCTCATCCATAAGAAGCAACTCCTTATGCCTTCAGCTTTTATGATGAGGTTGTAGTAATTCAGTCACATCTTCAGGCTCCACTTCTAATTCTAGTTTTCTTGCTATTTACACCACATCTGCAGTTACTTTCTCCACTGAAGTCTTGAACCCCTAAATTCATCCATGAGAACTACAACCAGCTTCTTCCAAACTCCCCTTAATGTTGATATTTTGACCTGCTCCTGTGAATCATGAATATTTTTAATGGAATCTAGAAGGATACATTCTTTCCAGAGCTCTTCAATTTACTTTACTTGGATTCATCAGAACAATCACAATCTGTGGTAGCTATAGCCTTACAAAATATTAATATACCTCTAGGCTTGAAAGCCAAAATTACTCCTTGATCATGGGCTGCAGAATGGATGTTATGTGAGCAGGCATGAAAAAAAATTAATCTACTTGTACATCTCCAGCAGAATTCTTGGGTGACAAGATACCTTCTCAGTGAGCAGTAATATTTTGAAAGGAATCTTCTTTTCTAAGGAGTAGGTCTCAACAGTGGGCTTAAAATAGTCTGGAAATCATGCTATAAACTGATGTGCTGTCATCCAGGCCTTGTTGTTCCATTTATAGAACACAGGCAGAGTAGATTTAGCATAACTCTTAAGGGCCCTAACTGGTATTGGCTTCAATGTAAAGTCACCACCTGCATGGGCCCTTAACAAGAGAGTCATCCAATCCTTTGAAGTTGTAAAGCCAGGCATTGCCTTCTTCTCTCTAGCTGTAAAAGCCCTGGATGACATCTTCCTCCCATAGGAGGCTATATTTTCCGCATTGAAAATCTGTTGTTTCATCAGTGATCCTAGCTAGACCTTCTGGATAACTTGCTGCAGCTTCTACATCAGCACTTGCTGCTTCACCTTGCGCTTTCACGTTATGGAGACAGCTTCTTTTCTTAAACTTCATGAACCCACCTCTGCTAGCTTCAACTTTTCTTCTGCAGCTTCTTCACCCTTCTCAGCCTTCATAAGAATTAAAGAAAGTTACTCTGAATTAGGTTTTGGCTTAAGAGAATGTTGTGGCTGGTTTGATCTTCCATTCAGTCACTAAAACTTTCTCCATATCAGCAATAATGCTGTTTTGTTTATCGTTCATGTGTTCACTGGAGTAGTACTTTTAATTTCCTTCAAGAACTTTTTCATTGCATTTACAACTTAGCTAACTGTTTGGTGCAAGAAGCCTCACTTTTGGCCTACCTGGTCTTTCGACATGCCTTCCTAAGCTTAATCATTTCTAGCTTCTGATTTAAAGTGGGAGACATGTGACTCTTCCTTTCACTTGAACACTTAGAGGTCATTGTGGGGTTATTAATTGGCCTAATTTCAATATTGTTGTGTCTCAGGGAATAGGAGGGATGGAGGGGAGGAAAAGACATGAGGAGATGGCCAGTAGGTAGAGAAGTCAAAACACACACAACATTTACAGATTAAGTTTGCCGACTTATGTGGGCACAGTTTGTAGCTCCCCAAAACAATTACAATAGTAACATCAAAGATTGCTGATCATAGATCACCATAGCAGATACTACAATAAGAAACAAGTTTGAAATATTGTGAGAGTTACCCAAATGTGACACAGAGACATGAAGTGAGCATGTGCTGTTGGAAAAATGGTGCTGATAGACTTGCCTGGTGCAGGGTTGCCACAAACCTTCAATTTGTAAAAAAATGCAATATCTGTGGAGTGCGATAAAGAGAAGTGCAATAAAATGAGGTGTACCTGTAGCAACCTGCCCAAAGAGGTTAAGTAGTTAGTGAAAGACAAGGTGTTTCCTAAATGCCAGCATTAGTTTCAATGACCATCTAACTCTCCCAGAAGAATAAACGTAGGTTATTTTTATTAAGCAACCACAACAGCAATAGCCACAAAAACTAGCAATCTGGAGTGAAGAGCTCCCATACTGAGCCTTGTACTAGAATCACAAAAAGATAGAGCTCTTCTGTTATTGAACACCTACCGGGTGCCCTGCAGGTCACGTTTGTCATGCTGTTTAATCCCCACAGCAATCCTATGGGAGTTGCCTAAAGTCACACACACTTATGAAATATGTCTGACTCCACCACAGCCTGAGGGAATTGTCCCTGCTTTCGAGGGTCTCACAATCTAAGTAGATCAGACGCCTACCCGCCACATCTTGCCACTTTACCACCAAGACCTGAACACACATACACACACACACACCCCACACAGGGCGAAAAGCACCTATAAAGCAAAATGCCTGCATAGAAATATAGTATAAAATGTATAGATTGGGGCCACAAAAGAATGACTGAGTCAGTTACATGAGTTAATTAGAAAAGACTTTCTGGAGGAGCAGAGCTGTAAGCTGTGTTTTAAAAGACAAAAAGGACAAATATAAGTAAAGTGAATCAGGCATTCTCCAAGAAGAATGTAATGAGTAAAGGCCTGGAAGCAAGAATGAGCATGCTGTGGATGGGCGATGACAAGTAGCTTTGTTTGACTGAAACAAAGTTTTCCGCAGTCCTGAAGAATCATTCACCTGAAAAAATGTTTAAGGACTCAGCTATGTGTGCTCATAGATGAACGTTGTCTTTCTCTGAATAGAAATTTGCTACTCGCTATAGAACCATCAGCATCTACTGAGATGGCTTTAAAATAATGCTGGGAACCATTACTTGCCTTTTTCAATTCCTTAGTAGTTTTCTCCCTGTGGGACCATTCAATTCTCATCTTTGGGCTCCTCTGAGTTCTAGCAGCACTCACTCCCTTAGGTCTATAAATACTAGTATTAAACACATACATGCACACAAACTTTCTATCTCCTTAAGAGGGGAATACAATCTTTATTTTTAGTTGAAATGTGTTATTGTGCATTTTCTGAGATTCTTTCCCAACAGAAGACCACAACTATTTGTAGTGAAAGAATATTTTGCAGTTCAGCATGTGGAAACTTGTTTTTGTAAGATACTTTAATGCATTGCTAAAGAAATATGTTTGCTTTGCTTTGCTGCCTGTTATTTTTATAGACCATTTATTCGTGATACTAAGAGCTTTAAACAATAAATGAACACAACCCCAACCCCCCATAATCTCCTCTGGGGAGGAAGTGGGGTCTGGATGTTAAGCCATACCAGATGATGGAACAACAGGAACTCTGGGCCTGCTTCCTGGTTTCAACACATGTCAAATTATGGCAATTCCCTGTGCCTCAGTTTCTTCATTAAAATGGAGATAGCCATTCTCACCTCATAGTAAATGCTTATAAAATATGTTCAAAGGCCCAGCGAACTATAAATATAGGTTTGAAAGTACTCACTTTCTCCTATTTCTGATAAAACCACAATATCTACGTGACATAATAAGAAAAGTCGCCAGAATAGAGAATTGATCATTCCTGACAGACCTCTTAGATGGTGACAAAAATGCCACTTAAAATTACATTAATTTGTATGTGGCCCAATTCTGAGGGAAAGGTTCATAGTTCTGATCTTTGAATGCCTTTCTTAGGCTTCTGAATATATGTGTGTTGCTTTAGAATACTGCTTTTAACATTATCTATGCTGAGGGACCAGGTGTTTTCCTCCCAAATTTCAAACCTGTCAAATAATTATACCTTTGTAAAGTGCAATAAGAATGAATTCATTAAAAAACCATTAAAAAATGTAGACATACACAATAAAAGCTTAAATGTATTACTAGATTCAACAGACCTAAAATTACTCTGTCAAGTTCTATACATTTCTTTTTCTCTTTTTCCTATTTTTTCCCCAGGAGTTGAAAGGAAGGAAGGGAGGGAGGAGGTTGGCGAGTGCGCCAGGGAGTCTCAAAATTCTGTACATTTCTAAACACTCAATGGGTACTCAACTCATCATTGAACAAAAATGAACAATTCCGAGTTTGCCACCAGCATGTGGACTGACCATACTTTGAGTAGCTCTGCTCAAATGTACTCTCCCTGAACTCTCTTTCCATCATTTCTTCCTGTACTTTACCCCAAAATGTTCTTAATACTGATCGCATAGTTCATTGACTATGCATAGAGGAGTATGCAAGACCGGAGCATGGTTAGTGCTAGCAATTTAGAAATGTCGTCTTATCTTTGAGCATCCAGAGCATCTTCTCAGCTTTGTGTCTTCATCTCAAGTCCGGAAATGATCTGAGTAGTTATTTAATCACTGGGAATGGGAATAGTCTTCTGGTAAAGAAAGCTAAATAGTCTAGGCTTGTCCAAACAACTCCACAGTTGCACACCACTCCTAGGCTAAGTAGGGGAGATTCCTGAGATTTGCCATGGAATGCCAGGTCCTCCATGCCCCAATCCCTGGTCCAGAGACAGGGGAGCCCAAAAGAGTTGGGAACTCTAGAAGTGCATTTGTCCTCCTTCCTAGCCTTTGTTTTGGTGGCCTCTGCCACCAAATGACATTAGCTGCCTCCAAAAATGCTTCCAAGCAGCCATCCTTATCCTTTGGCAACATTTTTCTCTAATGACTGCATTCCTGTGATATCAGATAAATAGAAAATAAAGAAGAATGGCCAAAGGGCATCAGTCTTTATGACTTTAAAGGTAAAAGAAAATAACCTCCTGAAACTTCAAGCCCTCCCCCGCCATGATGTAATGAGGATGCAATGAGGTCATCCACTTTGGACTTCTGCCTCTGTATAGAGCTATAATTAAATTAAGGATCATTTGTCTAGAGTCTGAAAAAGAAGGAGATCTAGGCCAGGCATGGTGGCTCATGCCTGTAATCCCAAGACTTTGGGAGGCTGAGGCGGGTGGATCATCTGAGGTCAGGCATTCAAGACCAGCCTGGTCAACATGGTGAAACTCCATCTACTAAAAATTCACAAATTAGCCGGGCGAGGTGGCACCTGACTATAATCCCAGCTACTCAGGGGGCTGAGGCAGGAGAATCGCTTGAACCTGGGAGGTGGAGGTTTTGCAGTGAGCCAAGATAGCGCTGCTGCACTATAGCCTGGGTGACAAAGCAAGACTCCGTCCCCACCCCACCCCAAAAAAGGGAGATCTAGAGACCCCCCGAAAGATATAAGAAATCATGAGTATATGTGAAGTTGTCTATAAAATGGGGCCCTAGTTTTAGTCAGATTTTTTAAAGAGTTCTGTTTCAAAAAAAAAGTTTAACACTTCTCATTTAAACAATCTTAAATGGAAGAGTAGCTTTCTTTCTGTGTTTTTGACTTAGATTCTTTATAGTGCCAGACTCAAACCTTATTTAATATTTCCTCTTCATCTAGCCACTGTGTTCTTCAAATTACCTTTGTGATCTGTACTATGAAGCACTGTAGGCATTTACAAGAGAATTAGAATAGAGTAAAATAATCATTAGTGTCTTGTGCATAATAAGGGTAAGTACTATCTTTTTTTTTTTTTTTTTTTTTTTTTGAAATGGAGTCTTGCTGTGTCATCCAGGCTGGAGTGCAGTGGCATGATCTCGGCTCACTGCACCCTCTGCCTCCCAGGTTCCAGTGATTCTCCTGTCTCAGCCTCCTGAGTAGCTGGGATTACAGGTCCATGCCACCAGGCCTGGCTAATTTTTGTATTTTTAGTAGAGACGGGGTTTTGCCATGTTGGCCAGGATGGTCTCGATCTTCTGACCTCAGGTGATCTGCCTACCTCAGCCTCCCAAAGTTCTGGCATTACAGGCATGAGGCATCATGCCCAGCTGGTAAGTACTATCTTATGACACTTTTGTCATGTGTGTATACTGCATCTTGATGTAAAATGAATTTTTTACGTGGGTTGGCGCCAAACACAGTTGAAAGCTATTGATGTGGGGCTTTAGTTCTCAGACTTGAATGGTGTGCAAGAGTCACCTGGGCAATGAACTAAAATACAGATTCCCTGGCCCTATCTGTAGAGCCTGCTTATGAGAAATCTGCATGTTTACAAGCTTCTTGGATGAAGCTGACACAGGTAAGCTGTGAACACACCAGGATAAACATTCACCTGGAAGCACCGATTGAGAGCATAGGATTGGGAATTGCACAGACCAGAACCAAAAGACCAATTCTGGTGAGTTAAAGATCTTGGCAAATTACTCTGTGAGCCCACTTTCTTATCTGTGAAATGGCATCGTATGTCCTATGCATAGAGTAGTTGTACATATTACAGGAAATAGCCCATGTACGGGGCCAGCTACATGTTACAGAGACTCAGTGCAAAATGAAAATGCAGGGATCCCTTTTCAAAAATTATCCAGAATTTCAAGATGGCAACAGCAGAGCATTAAATCAAATGCAGGCCTTTCTGAGGCCAGCATCTTGTGCCACTGCGCAGGTGCACACTCATAATGCCAGATCTGTGAGCGCAAAGCATCTAATTCAGTGCTTAATGTGTAGAAAGCCCTCAAGAAAAGCGCAGCGTTATCCAGCTAGACCATATATCAGTATAAATACGAGACAATCTATATAAAAGCATTCCAAACAAAAGCACACAACTATAAATAGGCCAAGGTATTACTAACAGGATGTAAGATAACTATGATGATGCTGATAGGAGCTGATCTAAACTTTCTTAATTAGGATCAGGGATGCTTTGTTCTACAGTTTTGTTGTTTGAAGGAAGAAGAGCCATTGTGCAAGTCCAAGTACTGAATTGTTTCTGGCAGGTCCAAAATGTGCCATGTCCTCCTGTGCCCTCCAAGGGCGGTCACAGTGGGATAAGCAGCCACTCCCTTTCAGCAGCAGTACCCTGAGTGTGAGGCAATAGCAACCTCCTGCCCCCTTCCATCTCCGAAAGCCTCCCAGGAATTTCTCAGCAGCCTCATGAAAGCCCAGTCTCTTTATCAATCAGTACAGGTTAAATAAAGCACTTTCAAGATCTAAGAATAATTCTCAGAACTTCATGTCAGGTGGAAATCAAGTAATATTAACATCAGTTCAGAGATGGAAAAACAACATGTAGGAAAACTCATTCACTCTCTGGGCAACTTATCTATGTATCTTGTTCGTTATTTCTATGCCCTCAACTCCCCAAATTACATTCCCATCAAGGCCATTCATTCTTTACTTACCCTTAACAAAATTAAGCACACTTCTAATTTAACCTCAAATGGGCTCAAAACCAAATTTAGCATCGTTGTCTCTCACATTGGCTTCTCTTCGTGACATTCCATTTTGTTACAGTATCCCAGACCAAGACCTTGGAGTTTTCTGTAGTTTATCCCTATATACATATACCTCCCATATCTAAGATACACTGTTTCAGATTAGAGTTATTTATGTGCTCCTCAGTTGCCCCTACTGTATTCAAGTGTCTAGAGGGCAGGAACAGGGACTCAGTCTTTTATGCATGCTGTGTCAGCAACCAGACCTGTCTGATCCTCCATTTGCTTAGCAATAGAGAGTAGAGAGGGCTTGCAGCAGGCCTTAGTATGTATCAGCATCGGTTCGAATGCTGATTGGGCTACCAACTATAGCTCCAGTCATCTGGTAACTGCTCTGTCCAATGCTTCCCAAGACTTAGGGCCCATGACAAATATTACAATTTGCAATTATTGTGTTCCCATTAAAAAATATTTGTCTGGGATAGGGTTGAGGTGTATAGGACTTCCTCTTATTCCATGAAGTAATAAGGTAACACTTAACTTGAAGGTACGTAGATTTAAGTATCTTGAATCATTTTTATATGACTTTTCTTGATATCTTAATACCTTAGATGACTCTGGAATGTCAGTCAATCAACAGGCTTAAGAATAGTGTATCAATTAATCTAACATGCTAGGTCAGGTTCTGATACGCTAGGCATTACAAGGTATAATTCTTGACATCAAGCATCTTAAAATTGAGTTGAAGATATTGTCTATGAAATTAGATACAAAGAGTACTAATGTACAACTGGCTAGAAATTTCAGAGATGGATATAAAATTATAAGATTAATGTGTGCATGAATGACTGAAAGAAGGCTTCAAGCTCCCTGGCTTGAGCGTTGAGGGATAAGAAGGGTTTGGATGGATAGAAGGGGGACATAAAGAGATAGTTGGGGGAAAGAGCAAGTAGTAAGCTAGGTAAGCCTGATCTAAGCATGGATGGGAGAATAGGAAGGAAATCAGCTTGTCTATAGATAGGAGTTATATTTGGTAATAGCAACTACCTGAGTTTGTATATTTAGGTAAGCCAGGAACATTAATCTTGAAGTGATAAAAGGACTTTGAACTTAATCTGATAGGCAATAGAAAACAATTGCAAACTATTTCCAAGAAAGTGACAGAAAAGGTTTGGGCGTATGAATCTATCATTGGTGCATAAAGTTATTTGGAAGGATGAGGATTATGGGGTAGTCAGGCGGATGGAGGTTCTGCTATAATTCATATGTTACATTATGAGAAGCCAGACAGCCATAGAAGTAGTAGAGTAGGGGAGAAACAGAGGAAGGAATCTAGGAATTGCTGAAAAGTCTTAATTCAGTTCACACTCACTCACTGAGTGCTTGCTAAACGCAAGAGCTTCTGCTATGTTTAGGGGAATCAGTGGAGAACAAGACACACAAATCCCTGACATGCCAGCATTTGCCTTCTAGTAAGGGGGCCAGACAATGAAAGAAGCAGGCAGTTACAGCACAGAGTCATAGGTATTCTGATGGACAAGTGGGTGTATTCTCCATGGACACATACAAAATGATTCCCAGACCTACAGGGACAAGGGGAGTGGTGGAGAGTCTGGGAAGATAGTTAAATAAAATGACATGTAATTTAAGAAGATGGGGTTGGAGAAAGAAAAGTATTCTGGGCATGCTATAAAATGGGGAAAAAGTGTCACATACCCAACAAAGTACACACAGAAAACACACATACCTTAGAGGCAGCTCTCAATCTTCAAATCATTTCTGCTTGACAAATGGCAGAGCCTTGGATTTAAGACTTCCTTTTGGACTTGAAGATAATGGAAGCTGATCAGGTTTGTATCCTGTTTTGTTTTGTTTTGTTTTTTCCTGGAAATACATAGTCTTAAAGCATAGGAGGAAGGTGTCAGGATCCTTGCTCTAGGCAGCTGCTGGCTGAAACAAGAGCATGATATACTTCAAAGTATGTAGAGAGACAAATAAGGCTTTGGAGAACAAGACGTGCCTGTTTTTAAAAAATATATGCGGTGATACTGTATTATCAGCTTACATCTGGATACCAAGGTTATTGCTCTAGTTACAAAGACTCACTTGGAATAGCAAAGGGCAGGATGGATGCACCATCCTGTGCACTCATGAGCTTAATGATGGAGGAGCAGGTAGAGTACACAAAGCAAGCTTATGGACCACTAGAACTGATGATGGCTTCCTTCTTTAATAAGGGAAATACTGGAAGAGAAACAGGTTTGGAGCAGGTTGGGGGGTGGGGGGAAATTATTGTTCACTTAACACAATGAGTCTGAAGTACCTATGGGACATGCAGATGGAGATATTCAATTTGCAGGTGAATCTGAGCTCGGAGGAGAGGTCAAGACGCCCTGTATAATGAATACTTTCCTTTAAAAGAAGAAAAGATCTGAAGGGAATTTCGGAAAATTTTAACATCTATTAAGTCTTTTCAGTGGAGATTAGAAGGAGTTTGAATCACCCAAGAACCATCTTCTTGAGCTGATATTTTTGCGTAATTATATTTTTATTAAATGAAGTATTTCAAGCAGAAATAAATGTTTGGGGAATCACTTAACAAACACAACTATCAACCAACAGCAGCCCTAAGAATTTAAATCAATTTACCCAGAAACAACAAAGCCCAGCAGACAAAAAATTCCACTCGTCCACTTCTCTTCCACCTTGTGTCCCATCCTCTGTTCCTCAGCCCCTTTCTCCTTCCCCTTCCATTTTTGTCATGCCCTTCCCTCTATCCTACTTTTGCTTTTTTCTTGACCATTCTTCATCATCTCCGGCTGGTATAGACCTTGCAAGATATGACCTTGTCCTTCCACGTGATTCAGTTCATTACATCTTCCTGTGTATCACCGCAGCTTTCCACAGCTCATGATGGACCCTGGGAAAAGGATGGTGACTGCTCTCCGCAGGACTCATATACCCAGATGCTTCCTCCTTTTCACCCTTAAGAATATCTGGCCTCCAAAAACAATTTATAGATACCAACAGCACTCCCAACAGAAAGCACTGCACTCCTAACCACGTATCATTCTGTAGCTCTCTCACACGGCTCTCCATACTCAGCTTGCTCTTAAAATTTTACTCATCTCCTGTTTTCCTCCTTACTTTCAAACCCGAGATGAAGTCATTCACTGTGGTCATAAGAGAACAAACATTTTTGTCGATATCAAACCCCTCAACATAGAAAAATCTGGGATAAATAGTTTAATCCCCCATGGCCAGGAACAGTGCGACCTAGCAATTGAATATTCAATTTAGAAGTCTACATTTTAATCCCTGTTCAACTTTAAGATAACTTTTCTCGACTTTCCATCCTAACCAACCTTAAATATACAACTCCTTCCTGAAATCTTCTCTGACTATTCTAGTTCACTTTATTATTTCCCTTTTCCCAATGACCACAGTACAGTCATCTCTCAGTATACTAGGGGGATTGATTCTAGCACCCCTATGAATATCAAAATCCGCAGATGCTCTTTTGTATAAAACGGCATAGTATTTTCATATAACCTATACACAACTTCCTGTATACTTTAAATCATCTCTAGATTAGTTATAATACCTAATACTATGTAAATGCTATGTAAATAGTTACTATACTGTATTGTTTTTATTTGTATTCTTTTTATTGTTGTATAGTTACTTTTTAATTTTTTTCCAAATATTTTTGATCTGCAGTTGTTTAAATCTGCAGATGTGGAAACTGCAGATATGGAGGGTCTACTGTATTCACATCAAACCAAAACAATAGAAATTAATCTAATCATGTACTTGCATATGTCGCAGTTAAGTGACTTCACCAAGACTTCTGCATCCCTTCCATGTACTAGCATAATGTGAACCAAATCGTAGTTTGGTTGGAGTAAATATTAATCCATGCTCATACACATGTTGGGAGTGGAAAGAAGAAAAGTCGGGTCTGATAAAGGCCAGCTACAAAGCCAGCATTTCTGTTTTTGAGACAGAGTTTCACCTTTGTTGCTCAGGCTGGAGTGCAACGGCGTGATCTCGGCTCACTGCAACATCCACCTCTGGGCTTCAAGCGATTCTCCTGCCTCAGCCTCCCAAGTAGCTGGGATTTCAGGCATGCACCACCATGCCTGGCTAATTTTGTATTTTTAGTAGAGACAGGGTTTCAGGAGTTCGAGACCAGCCTGGCCAGTATGCTTTTATGTGGGATCTAGGGAGTGACTAGACAGCTGCTGTGTCCCCACCAACCTGCCCATGCATCTCACTGCCACAATATAGCTTGGAGTGTCACTATATTATGTATGTATCCTGAGTCATCTGTTCCTCAGGAAAAAGCACAGACAGGAACACGAAAAGGGAAGGGTAGCACTCTCTACATACATTCACCGACTAGTTTCCTCAGAGATGTAACATACTACAAAACATCTCCAAAGGGTTCTCATTTCTCACAGCATAAACTGTCATAAAACATGCAAGTAGCTGTATCTGTTTCCTAATGAAATTTATTTTTATCCCTTCCCTGAAGCCTCACGATAACTTCAGTAAGAGGAAATGTGAATTCAAGTGGAAGCAGGGGGACTGCAGATGGACCATCTGCCTGTTAGGATGGGGTGAGGAGTGGGATTTATATCAGTAGGATGGATAGTAGATAAATAGATAGACTGATAGATAGATGGACAGACACATAATTTATTGAGCATGTACTCTGTACCAGGTACTGTGTTAAATCCATTACAAAGATTATCCCATGAGGTGGTTAGACTATTACTCTCTCTATTTTAGAGAGGATGAAACTGAGGATCATAGAATTTAAGTAATTTGCCCAAGGTCAACACCTAGAAAGTTGTAGTGTCAGGGTTTGCTGCCGGTCTGGTTCTAGAACCCAAATTCTTAACCCTTAATGCTTAATGTTCTGAATATAAAAAGGAAGTTTAAGCCTACCGAACCCTTTCTGTATCTTTACTTTACCATTAGCAAAATGCCTACGAACGCCCGAAAAGTTTCTTCTCAAGAATGTTTCTGCATAGAAAATTTGGGCACTGGAGAGGGCTGTGCAGAAATGATCTCTAACATCTTCTCCAACTGCAAGTTTATCCTAAAAATTTACTGTGTGTGTAGAGCAAGTTTTATTTTATTGCTCTTTAAAACTGAAGGTTCAAACTTGTAATCCCAGCACTTTGGGAGGCCGAGGCAGGCAGATCACTCAAGGCCAGGAGTTCAAGACCAGTCTGGCCAACATGGCAAAAGCCCATCTCTACTAAAAATACAAAAATTAGCCAGGTGTGGTGGCCTTTGCCTGTAGTCCCAGCTACTCGGGAGGCTGAGGTGGGAGAATCACTTGAACCCAGAGGCAAAAGCTTCAGTGAGCCAAGATCATGCCACTGCACTCTAGCCTAGGCAAAAGAAAGAGATGCTGTCTAAAAAAATACAATAAAATAAAAACTGAGGGGAAGATAGATATCATCCCTCTGGGATTAATTTTTGAGTGCTAAGTAGTTAGAAGTTTATTCAAAGCATTTGAAGAAAGGACATGGCCAAATTGTTGTGTTCGGAAGGCTATTTTTACCATATCCCTTTCCACCCATCCCTAACACCCAAACACGCATATTCGTCCAGTTAGTTGCACTTTCTCCTTCAAAATCTCTGCTCACGGTTTTCCTCCTCGAAGAATCCCTCGCTGCCTGCGCCCCTCAGCAGGATCTCATCCACGTCCATTGGGTCCCTGCCTTGTTATAGGTTTTATTACATTGTCCTGTCATCATGGATTTTCGTGTTAGTCTGTCCTGCTGAACTAAATGTGTCTTAGGGATTGTGAGCATGCCATCTGTGTATAGCAGTTTCCAGTCTAGTGCATGACACTGAAAAGACACTTAATATATGCTAGTAATAAAGTAATATACCATAACAATATAGAGCCTCTAAGTCTGAGGAAAGGACCCTCATCTTTACTGTGGGGAGCTACTGGCTGAAGCCAGCTCAAGACACCTTTCCAACCAATGTGCAAACAGTGACAGCCTGTGTGAGAGCCCAGGGCAATCAGATGAATCCCTGGTTGCAAACCTTTATGGTTTTCAGGGTAAAATACCTCAGAGACAATTGTTCTCACTTGTCATTTCAAATATTTAAAGTCACCATTCCCTAGAGCTGCTGCTGTTGACAAGCACCATGGTGAACGTCTCTGGGTCTTTTCACCTGTCGGAGAGATCTGAGGACAGAGGGTTTAAGAAAGGAGCATGGCCTTTTTTTTTTTTTCAAGCATGGCCTTGTTTTTCTTTACACTCCTGCATAAGGTTTTTTTGCCATATTTTTTTAATGTATAGATTTTTGTCCATGGTCATATGAGTGGCTTTGCTGGATGCAGAATTCAGGTTTCCTGATCCTCAGGCAGCTATATTTCTACCAGTTGATTTCAACTCTTTCATCAGAATGAAGTCAAGCCTCACCTCCTCCAAGAAGCCTTCAGTGACCTGCTCCCCAAGTCACATTTAAATGCCCTCCTCCGTGCTCTCAGTGCCCTGTGTGTGCTTCTAGTGCGGCACTTATTACCTTGGTCAGAAGACGAGCTGATTAACTTGTCTGTTTTCTACCAGGCTGTTCGCTGTAGAGAACCAAAAGCATGTCTCATATCCCATTGCCTCAAACCATGCCACACAAACAGACTTTTACATTAATTCTCTCCTTGTTTCTTCCTGGTTGGGGAGGGGGAGGAGTAAATATTTTTTGACAGTTTGTGCTTTTCATGAGGTCCATTTTTGCACGTCCCGCTGCTACAGGGAGCAGGGAGAAAGATTTTAGTGTGGTTAACCATGTTAAGATCCAGGCTAATGATAAAGGTTGCCTACATAAACTCTAGGAGCCCTTCCAGCTCCCAAAATCTACAATGTAATTTTATTCGATGCCATCTTCTTTTCTCCCTCCTGCAAAGCTCTGCTTCCTGCTCAACCAACATTAGAGAAAATAGGATTGCACTGAACTGAGCAGCCATCTGAAGGCTGATGTTATAAACACTCCCTGGGACTTCATAGCAGTCGGGAGGGCTGAACTGCGTGTCGATTCAAAGACCAGTCCAGCTGCTATCCTGGGATGAGGGATCACAGGGAGAAGATGCTGAAACAACTGTTATAGATTTTACCAGCAGTGGCTTTCGACAGACTAGAATGGAAACGATAATTGGTGAAGACGTCTTAGAGGTCACTAGTGAGTAGGAGAAAGCTCTCTGGCTTTCATTAATAGCAGCATCTGCCTGAACTGGATAATAACCTTGAAGATGGTAGCTTGAAAAATGAATTCACGTTGGGAGAAAGTCTGGGACCACTTCTAAATAGCAGCTTATAGCCTTTCAAAAACAAGTGCTATAATGAGAGTCAAGTATTTCTCTTTAAAAGATTCTTTGCTACCAATTCAGGTAGCCAAATAACTGTACCCCAGTTTTATCAGAAAACAAACCTTCTAAATTAACAAATAAGCTAAAGTCATTAGTGAGCATTTTCAGTAACAAATATATGTTTCTTAGTGGAATAAAGAGAAGATAAAGAAGTTAGCTTTTTCGTTCCTGGTTGCAAATGACCTTAAAAGATACTGTTAAATAATAAATGTCCATTAACTAGTCTTGAAATAATTGCATTTAAACCAATTTTATGATCATTTAGAACCACGTTTTACATCATACTGAAGCAAGATAAAAGTGCTCTATATTGCAGCTATTGGGCAGTAATAGAAGGCTGTCTTGTGAGAGGATTAATATTCAGGGCATCAGAAGACTACAGGTGTCCCCCAGATGTGGTATCACCAGCTTGTGGTATCGGTCTCCTTTTCTCCCATCAAAAGATGAACAAAGAACCAGATCATAAAGAGAAAAAGTTTCTTGAAATGTCATTCTTTTTAAAGACAAATAAGTATACAAAAATCAGCCAGGTGTGGTGGCACACACCTAGTAGTCCCAGCTGTTTTGAGGGGCTGGGGCAGGAAGATTCCTTGAACCCAGGAGGTCAAGGCTGTAGTGAGCTGAAATTGCACCACCGCACTCCAGCCTGAGTGACAAAGTGAGACCCTGTCTCAAAAAAAAAAAAAAAAAAAAAAAAAAAGGCAAATAAGTGACTTAACAGAGTGGGAGGGTTCTTTCTGTAGCCTCCACCACAAATGCAGGTTAGTTTCTCCAACTTACTAATTGTCACCTGAGAAGGTAGAGGAAACCTGCTAATATTCACCAACATTGTAGCGTGACTAAGGAAATGAGCTGCAGAAATGCAGGACATCATTTTATCATTAGTTGGTTAGTTAGCATCCTCTATTTGCACGTGATCTACAATGTAATTCATCATCATTATTATCTGGGTTTTTCTGTTCATATCAAAGTTTTCTAATAGGATGGTGTTGCTTAGGAGGGAGAACTACATAGAGAAGCCTGCCTTTCTCCTTCACTTCTGCACTTTGTAAAGTGAGAGAGGGAAGGAGGGAAAAAGTGAGGAGATTTTCTTCTCAGAATAAAAAATTTGCATTACTGGTATTCAGTAAGAGAGTTCTTATGCTCTTGGGAGAAACAGAAAAAAAATCTTTAGAGAGAAACCTCATATATTGTGATATTGTGATACCACAGGCAAAAAAGAGTTCAAAGTGAAGAATTTATGGCAGGTATAGCCAAAGAAGAAAACAATTTTAAATATATCACATGCCTAGGTAATAGCTCAGGTGGGTACAGAGTCTGCCTGCCTGTTAATGGATTAGCATTAGGCCTAATGTTTCCTGTGTGCATTCTCTTATGCCACACAGGATAAAGGTACACTCTACACAAACAGTACAAATCCTTTGGAAGGAAAAATGCTCCTTGCTTTAATGAGGATGGCCTTCCCACCTTGGTCAGTAATTCTAAACCGTCTAATGTGGCCAGGGAATGTGGATGATCAGCCAGGGGTCAAGCCAAAAAGATCAAATTCATCAGTAGCTTTCCCTTTTGGATTTTTAAACTGCCCCCACCCCATCCCTACAGACTTATAGGAGTCCAGAACAAGTCATGGAGTTGTACTTCTTAATACTTATTATAATTTCAAGGATGGGCCTTTCAAAAATGACAATAAAACACTGATAAACTGATAAACAGTTTGTTTGGCATTACTTTAGGGCAGCACCACGAATGAGTGGCATTTGGCCCTCTGTGTATTAGGGCCTGGGTTGATGAGGGCAAAGAACAGAAACACCCCCACCCCACCCTCAGCCTGTACCTCTGCCACCTACCACCAGGATGGATATAAAGGGAAGGGAAGGGGTAAGATGCACCTGCCCCGAAACTACTCTCTCCAAATCAGCACGAGTACCCATGCTGGCCTTCATCTATGCTGGAAGTAGCTAAAATGGTTGTAACCACACAGCAGATCCACACTGTATTAGGCCATTCTTGCATTGCTATAAAAGAATACGTGAGACTGGGTAATGTATAAAGAAAAGAGGTTTAATTGATTCATGGTTCTGCAGGCTGTACAGAAAGCATAGCACCAAGATTTCCTTCTGCAGAGGCCTCTGGAAGCTAACAGTCATGGCAGAAAGTGAAGGAGGAGCAGGTGTCTTAAATGGCAGGAACAAGAGCAAGAGGCAGGGGAAGGTGCTACACACTTTTAAACAACTAGATCTCGCAAGAACTCACTCACTATTGTAAGGATAGCACCAAGAGGATGGCACTAAACCATTCATGAGAAATCTACCCCATGATCAAATCATCTCCCACCAGGCCACCTCTAATATTGGGGATTACAATTCAACATGAGATTTAGAGGGGACATGTATTCAAACTATATCAAGCACATTCTTTTTACACAGTAGCATAATTTGAGAAGTCTGTGAAGTATCCTCATTCTCATCCTGAGAACTGCAGCTGATGACTGGTTGAAATTCATGCGGTCATCGTTGCTGCATGTGTAGAAAGCCTTGGACTTCTGACTCGCAGTGCATCTCCTACATCTACTGGACAAGAGATGCTTAGGATGATTATTTTATTTCACTGGGGAGATTTGTCAAAATATAATTTCCTGGGCCTCCCAATGCATAGATCTGATTCAATGTACTTTGAAAACCCTAAGGGACTATGGCATACACCCCAGGTTAGGAACAGTCTACTATCCAGGAAGACATTATCAGTCTTGAGTAAGAGTGACCCAGGACAGAGCCAACAAGAACCACAAGTGAGTCAACATCTGCTGGAGCTGCCAGGGTGCTGGAGCAGTGGACAGGAGGAGGAGCAGGAGTAACAGTTATCTAACTTGTGTACCTCAGTCTTCACATCTGTATAATGGAGATAGTAATATTACCTGTCTCATGCAATTGCCATGAATGTTAAATCAATCAGTCAATGTAAAGTACATAGTACAGTGCCTGGCACTTATATCTTAATAAATATTAGATGCTGTTGTCTTTATTTGGATCCAAAGCTGCCTGAGTAGAAGTTGGAGAATGAGGCAAGGTTGTTTAATGGGACAAGTCTAAAAGGAGCAAGGTGAAGTACAAAGGAAACTAGGTTTCTAGCTCCTTTAAATGTCCAGAGAAGAGCTGGAAATTCTGCTAGTGTCAATCTTTAAGGATTAGTAGTTTGCTAATTCACATTAAAAGGATCAACGTAAGGCAAGATTATTTAACATCCATAACATACATTTATGTCATCCAAAAAACCTCCAGCGTTTGCCAAAAGGAAAAAAAGAGAAAAGGAAAATATTTTACCAGTAATTCAGATTTTACTTGGAAGCCCCTGGCTTCATAAACATTCTTTATAAAAACTGCATATTTCTCAGGATTAATACTTACATTCTGACTTACAATTCAGGTTAGGGAGGTATATTTGTTACCTATTACTGTGTAACAAATAACCATAAGGCTAGTGGCTTTTAACAACACACAGTTCTTATCTCACAGTTTCTGTGGACTGAGATCCAAGCACAGCCTGTCTGGGTCCTCCGCTTCAGGATGTCTCCTAAGGCTGTAATCAAAGTGTCTGCCAGATCTGGGGTCTTGTATGAAGGCTCAACTGGGGAGGAATCTGCTTCCAAGCTGATGAGGTTGTTGGCAGGATTCGTTTCCTTGTTGGCTCTCCTTACCATTCCTCACCATGCAGGCCTCTTTGACATGACAGTTTTCTGATTAAAGCCAGCAAATGAGAGAGTCTGCTAGCAGGTCAGAAGTTACTATGTTATGTAACCTAATCATAAAAGTGACATCCCATCCTCTTTGCTTTCTCTGCTCATTAGAAGTAGTCACAAGTTCCATGCACACTCAAGGAAAAGGGATTAAACAAGGGCACGAATACCAGGAAGCAGGGCTCATTGAGGTCCCTCTTAGAGTTGGTCTGCCACAGGCTGAATTTCCCAAATGGGGTTCCCTGAAGCACTACTGTGCCTCAAGACATTAACTGACACTTTAGAAAACAAATTGACACAATGCTAGTAATTGTTTTTCATCTCAATATTCTCAGACAAGGAAATCCAAAATATGCTCTTATATAATGACCCCAAATATGCAATAATCTGCCATATCCAAGAACACTTTCCTTGAAAGATTGTTACTTAATATGAGCATGCAAAATGTTCACCATCTATAGTGATGCATAAGTAGCATTGATTACAGGTTGATCTATGTCATTTATTCAGTGTCCGCTGCTGTGTGTTATCTATCTTGTCTTACAATTTCAACATAAATGAATATTTAACGTTTCTTTTATATTAAACATTTACGCTACACAAATTTATGCACCACAGATCTGTGACTCAAAAAAGGACCTTTTCAAACAACAAAAAAGAGTGTTGAGATTCTCAAACGGTGTCACAATCAAGCAAAAGTTGGAATACATCAAAATGAAGGTTAAAGCTTTGCTTTCTAAATATGCCTGGGAGTAAGATGCCCAAAATGAAACACTGAATTATTCCAGAATAATCTAAGTCAATGGTACCAAGATTTTGCAAAATATATTATTTGGGCTCTTTCTTTCCCTGTAACACTCATCACCTCTATGACATGGGATTTTTTTGGCTGGGCACAGGGGCTCACGCCTGTAATCCCAGCACTTTGGGAGGCAGAGGCGAGTGGATCACCTGAGGTCAGGAGTTCGAGACCAGCCTGGCCAACATGGCAAAATCCCATCTCTACTAAAAATACAAAAATTAGTCGGGAGTGGTGGCAAGCGCTTGTAGTCCCTGCTACTTGGGAGGCTGAGGCAGGAGAATCATTTGAACCATGGAGGCAGAGGTAGCAGTGAGCCGAGATCATGCCACTGCACTCCAGCCTGGGCGATAGAGCAAAACAGTCTCAAAAACAAAACAAAACAAAAAAACCATGGAATTTTTTATTTTTCTTTGAAATGAAAGGAAAATGTGGAATAGATTAGATGCTGCACTTCAAATTTGGATTTTAATTCAGCAATGTATCATTTCCAAAATTAGACACAAAACATTGTTTTTGTCGAAAGGGTTTTTTTTTTTTTTTTGATGTCACATTTTACATTAACATGTAAAATAAGATTTTTATGTTTTCTCTTAAAATATTCCACTTTTCTAATTTTTGTGTGACAATTTTAGAAGGAAGACAACAACTGTGAAACCTTAAATATTATATCCTTTCTCTTGTCACTCCTTCTAAAGAATATCCTATGTTTTATATTTAGCTCCTTGTACCTTTGTGGTGCTGATGGGATAAAAAGGCAAATTAAAGGTTGAGAGAAACCACGCAAACATCAATGAGCTCATAGAAAAAGATCACAAAGAATGACACAAACTTAAAGACAGGGAGAGGTCATCAAAGTTCTGGAAAGACAGGCAGAGAAAGGAACTGGAAGCAGCATCCGTCAATAATGTTGTTCCGTACTGAGAAGGATGGGGAAAAACTGCTTGGTTTTTCTCTGTGCTTTGCAGTATAATTCTCTCTTTTTCTGCTCACAGAAAAGCAGTAGCACCAAAATAGTCTTCAATAATACTCATTATTAGTCTTTAAGACTTTCAAAGCCAGACTTGTGTTTCTTTTAGATGTGCCACGATGCTGAGGTGGGCCTTCCTTGGGGCACTCAGAAAGTTGTCTCTCTCCACAGCATCCTGTGTTTGCCCTGTGCTAATACTGACAGTTCTTCTCCCGATTTCCGTAATATAAAATCCACTCCACAGGGTATTAGTGTGCAAGGTAGATTTCACCAAAGATTTCATGATGCATCGTGGATGACTTCATTAAAAAATTTCCCTTGGGTAATTGCTCTCCAAGACTGTTCTAGTCTGCCAGCTGCCAGGTCTGTGTGTCCCTGTTTCCCCATCTGCCTTTCACTCCTTCCCTTGCTGGTATTGCCTTCCAGTCCTCCAGCTCCTTGAGATCTACTTCAGTATATTCAACCCCCACCCCCACCTACCCCATTCCCCACTTGGCAAACAAAATACTCTCCCTAGAAATCCATGCAGGACTATGTAAAAATGTTTTTTCACTGTCACATAATGTTCAAAAAAAGAAAACTGATAAAATTTTAATCATTTATGATAGCAATTGTTTTGTCTGTCACTTTTCTGGCATAAATAGAAACCAAGCCTCTATTACATCTCCTGACCTTTTGTCAATGCTCTGTCAGTACATTCTAATTTTAAAGGAGTTTTGATGTCAAAATGGTTTGGGAAATTTTGCAGTGGAATGTATGGCAGGGAGTGGCATCTCTAAATCCAAATTAGGCAGGAGGATTCAAGCAAAACTTGGGTAAAGTGGTCACTTCAAAAGGATGAAGGGTATGCCATATGTAGAGGGAGAGGCTGAATATTCATTCATTCACTGAGGATTTGCTGTACACCTACTATGAGACAGACATGAAGCTGAGGGCCAGGCCTACGATAGGAAACAAATTGGACATGGTTTCCACCCTCATGAAGTCAGTGGTCTGGTGGGAGAACAAGTAAACGATTAAACAAGCAACTTGAATAGAATGTGCATAAATTGCAAGGGAAGTACAGAGCGAAATGGGACAATATTCCCAAATCCCCTAGCACATTTATTTGTTTATCTAAGATAACTAGGGAAGAGGTGGGAAGGTGAGAGTGGGGATCTTTTGAGCAGGGTTAACAACAGATTCAAAGGTAAGGAAGTAGAGGAAGCACAGGCAGCTTGAGGAGTGTTGAGAAAGGAGCTTATTTTGTCTGGGTGTGGGAGGGGAAGGGCAGGTTTAGCCAAGAAAAGGCTGGAAAGGAAAGTCCCACATCCTCAGGTTTCTACCCTTCGGCAACAAATTCCGGTTTCCTTATGCTCAGCTGAAACCTAATCTCAATCTAAGCCTGTAATTTGACTGCATCTCTTTTGCTCTGGAGGAGCCCAGAGTTTCTGAGTCAGGGGGCTGCCCTGCAGCATCTCAATGGCACCCCTCAGCCTCGACATCAACTCTCTAAAGTTGGGACATGCAATCAAAGTGTGGTTAACTTTATATCCCTCACCTTAGTTATGCTGCCTATCAGAAAAAATGGGGAATTTAACAAAATATGTTTTTTATTCATATCAAATAAATTAATTTTACTTTAAGATCTTTTCTGAGAATTTCTTGACCAATCTTCAAAATAATAGTAACATGCTGGCGTATTACATATTGGATTTGAAATTCTTTTCCTCGATCTGAATATTATACATTGTGGAGACGAAAAAAATTAATTAACCCAGAAATCATTGGATAAGTAGTAATAGCCATGTCCTAGGAGTTACATAAATAAGAAAATGTCTCTCCAAAATGTTCACAGTCTAGGAAACATACAAGGAAACTCTATAAATTCCTGTGATAAAGAATGATGTAAAGGGCATTATTACAACCCAGACCCAAAGGCATAGAGTTAAAACAGTGAGTGGCAGCTGTTCGCGGTGGCTCACGCCTGCAATGCCAGCACTTTGGGAGGCCGAGGTGGGTGGATCCACTCTCCTGACTCGAGGTCAGGACTTCGAGACCAGCCTGGTCAATATGGTGAAACCCTATCTCTACTAAAAAAATACAAAAATTCGCCAGGCGTGGTAGCGTGCGCCTGTAGTCCCAGCTACTCAGGAGGCTGAGGCAGGAGAACTGCTTGTACCCGGGAGGCAGATGTTGCAGTGAGCTGAGATGGCACCACTGCACTCCAGCCTGGGTGACAGAATGAGACTTTGTCTCAAAACAAACAAACAAACAAACAACAAAAACCAATGAGTGGCTGGGTAATACTCACCAAGGAGGTGCATATCAAGGGTGATATAGTTTGTCCCCTCCATATGTTATGTTGAAATGTGACCCCCAGTGTCGGAAGTAGGGTCTAGTGGGAGATGTCTGGGTCATGGGGGCGGATCTGTTATGAATGGCATGATGCCCTTCCTGCAGTAATGAATTCACATGAGAGCTGGTTGTCTGAGGGAGCCTGGCATCCCTCTCTCTTGCTCCCTCTCTTGCCATGTGATGCCTGCTCCTGCTTTGCCTTCCTCCATGCATGAGTATAAGCTTCCTAAGGCCCTCACCAGAAGTAGATGCTGGTGCCATGCTTCCTGTTCGGCCTACAGAACTGTGAGTCAAATATGCCTCTTTTCTTTGTAAATTACCCAGTCTCAGCTATTCCTTTATAGCAATGCAAAATGGACTAATACAAGGAGAGGCTGTTTCTCTTTGCCTTTTCCTTCTTTTCCTTTATTGCATGATTACTGCTATTCACCCAAGCTTTCTAGGACCATATCCCCAATTACCACACCAATGTAGTAATTAGGTAAAAAGAATCCATTATGAAAGCATTCTGGACATATTAGGCTGGGGTTTGAAGGAAGGGATCTTGCTCCTTCTCTGTCTCAGGCCTCTCCTCACATTCATGCCTTTCCCATGACTTGTTGGCCCATTTGGCCAAAGAGGTCTTCTCTGATAAATAGGCAGCTGGATGCTAACCTGTGTTCCTAGACACCCCAGTACTCACTGCCCCAACCCAGCGATTAATGTTGAGAGCAGACAGAGCACCTAACTAGAAAAGACCTGCAGAAACACATTGAGGCGGAGACCAAAAGATACAGAACTTAGCGTACATGGGAAGGGAAGCCCACACAAATTATATGAGGGAAAATGTACAATGTCAAGAATCATTTGTTCTAAACCTCTTCACTAATTTTTTTCAAAACTTGGCATCTTAATGGAAAATGACAGTAAACACGTGGGGTAGTGAAGTCAAATCAAATGCATTGTTTTTCTTCTCATGCACCCTGCAGTCAGTACCTGAGGGCCCACATTGAGAACAGATTACCCTTTGAGTGTTGAATAGGAATGTTTGAATATTAGAGGTATGCTTATTTATCAGCAGTAGTTATCTTTTTCACTCATTTGTTCACTTATACAACAAAAATAGAACCCCTACTACATGCCATATACTTTGGATCCAAAATATAAAAAAGACAAAGTCAGTCTAATAATGAGAACAGACAAGCATAGTACAATGACTAGAGTGCAGTATATCAGAGAACAATGTAGGCCTCCCAAAGAACAGGGACATATTTCCATATTTGCCATTCAGAATTTCACCCTGAACACTTAATGCAACACCTGACATATAATAGGTGCTCATTAAATGAGTGCTAAATGATGTGTCTATGTGTCCAATGCACAGTGTGCTATATAGCAAGGAAGCAGGACACATAATCAGACAGGGTTGGTGGGTGAGGAAGGTTCAGCTGAGTTTTGTGTTCATACATAGAGTGACAGCATCTGCCTGATAATGTGATTTTCTGCAGCAGTGCTCATCTGCTTGATTATAAGTGGAATCATTGGATGATTTGGATGATAAAAAATAAGTTTCAGAAGGCAAAATATACAGGCGTAGGGAGGCAAGAGCCTTTCTGGAAAGTGACTGAAATAAATAACCATAAAGTCTAGGAAGGCGAGCTGGGAGCTGTGGCTCATACCTATAATCAATCCCAGCACTTTGGGAGGCTGAGGCAGGCAGATTGTTTCAGCCCAGTAGTTCAAGACCAGCCTGGGGAACATAGGGAGACCCCATCTCTACAACAAATACAAAATTTACTTGGGCATGGTGGTGTGTACCTGTAGTCCCAGCTACTCAGGACGCTGAGATGGAAGGATTGCTTGAGCCCATGAGGTTGAGGTTGCAGTGAGCTGTGATCATGCCACTGCACTCCAGTCTGGGTAACAGAGCGAGACTCTGTCTTAAGAAAGAAAGAAAAAATCTAGGTGGGTAGGGAAGAGAATAAAGAAGCTCCAAGGGAGTGAAAATAGAGTGCTCAAAGCACCAGAGGTCTCAGTGAAATTCAAAGACTAGAGAGTAGGAATAAGAATGAGGAAATAGGACCCATAGGTGAATATTGATGTACAAAGCTAAGATATTGATGTTTAAGATTTCAGAAATAGACCTGTTCAGGGTAATGTTTATTTCCAGTGGGGATGCTGAAGTGGGGTGGAGGCCATTTAATTAGAGAAGATCAAAGCAGTCTGTAATGCTTGGGTGGCCGATGGGGTCATCCTTGCTGTGTAGGACAATGGCAACAGGAGTAGCAGTGGAGGAGAAGAGCCAGAGGCCAGAGACCTCAATGGAGCAGTGGCAGGGGCCATCAGTGAACGACAGCATTAGAGAGGGGTAAGCTTCACTAGGGTTCCTCCAGAAAGCAGAGCCTGAGGCGATGGATTGCATGCAGTTAGTGGATTTGAGGAAAAGATCCTAGTGAGTAGGAGTGGGGAAATGGGGAGATTGAAACAAGGAAGGCAAAAAAGTTAATGCACAGGTATGCTCTTGAGTGATCTCTACTGTGATTGAATAGGGTTCTATCTTGCCTTCAGAAACTTCTGAAATGCCATGTAAAATGAACCTCAGAATTTGTCCACCTTCTTCTTCCACTTAAGGGGGAAGTCAAGGATTGTCTTAGTGGGGCTTGAACTCTTTCTTGTGAGGCTGCAGCAGTGTGAGTGCCAGGCAGCTTTCCACAGGTGTCCCACCCTACGGCCTCTGAGAAGCCCCAGGTAAAAATCAGATGATAACAAGGTGCAGCTGAAGCAACATGCTGTCAGGTTTACACCTGCCTGGAGCTGGTTGTCACTACAGTGGCTGGAGTAAAAGCTAGGCAGAGATAATGTAAGATGGGGCACCAGAAGAGTCTGTTACAATGGGTAAAGGAGTCATTGTAAGCAGCAGGTAGGAGCAAATAGAAAGCCAGTGTAGGCACAGGCATGAAGTTACTGTAGATGGTTGGCATTAATGACCAGAGTCCAGTTGGAGCCTTGTCCTAGAACTCCAAAAGAGTGTGGATGAAAAGTCATCTTGCAGCTGAGAAGGACCCAGTTCCAAGGAAGGGGGCTAGACAGGAAGATCGATGCTCACTTGGGCTTCCAGGTGTCTACCCCGAGTGTGTTTAACCAGATATAGAGCATGGCTGCTTGGAAAAGCAAGCTGTGGCCTACTCAATGGCATCAATATATCAGGAGATACAATATTTGAGTGCGTAGAAGTCTGTTCTGAATATGGAAGGAGAGAGAGAGAGTGTGTGTGTGTGTGTGTGTGTGTGTGCGCGTGAGAGAGAGAGAGACTAGAAAAAGAAATAAGGTGGCACTTTACTCAGCCTTGAAGAACTAACATACAAAGATATAACTTATCTGACCCACTTGGAAGTTTTATTTATAAAAGTAAATTAACAAATTGGCATTCTGATTTAGATATAGCTCTCTTGGGAGTTTGTTTAGCTGGTTAAGCTCCCCTGAGCCTGAACAACCCTGGGCTTGCTAATAAATCAAGTCTAAGGATCTCCAAAGCAGAGGATCACACCCTGGGATTCAGTGACCACAGCAAAGAACTGAGGCCCTATGCAGTATGCAGTCCTAAGTTAGTGTCAAGCTCATTCCCTTCTCTAATATTTTAAAATTCACTTTCTGACTTCAACACACTATTTCTGTTACATATCACTGTATGAAAATAAAATAATGTCTCTGTGGCTTTGGCTGCATAACAACTTACCCCCAAACTTAAAACAACCCACATGTATTGTCTCACAGTTTCCATGGGTCAAGGGTCTGGGCAGGTTTAGCAAGTTCCTGCACTTCAGGGTCTCTTACAGACTTACAGTCAAGGTGTCAGCTGGGATGTAGTGATCTTAAGGTTCAGCTGGGCAAGGATCTATTTCCAGGCTTATATGGTGGTTGGCAAGATTGAGATCCCTGTGGACTGTTGGACTGAGGGTCTCAGTTTCTTGCTGGCTGTTGGCTGGAAGTCTGCTTCAGTTTCATGCCACATAGGCAGCTCCAACATGGCAACTTGCATCATCAAAGCCAGCAAGGGAGAGAGTCTGTTAGCAAGAGGAGATTGCAACGTTTTGGCACTTAATCAGTGAAGTGACATCCCATCATCCATCTTTGCCACAATCTGTTGGTAGAAGAGAGTCACCAGACAAACCCACATTCAAGAGAATGGGATTATACAAAGGTCCATATACCACGAAGCAGGATCATTGGGGACCATCTGAGAGGCTATCCACACCACTGTGTATCATCATAATGGAGACTGTGGCTCATTGAGGATACAAGCTAAGCTGCTTGGATATAGAAGTCCAAAAGCAGTGGCTTAAATGGGATAGAAGTTTCGTTGTCTCTCTTTAATAACAGGCCAGAGATCTGCAAACAGTGCAGGGTGGAGGGGTAGCTGTAGTTCCTTTTATCCTGTGGCTTATCCCTTCCTCAGAATGCTGTTTAAATCCCCATGAAGCAAACTGATTTACCATCTCATTTTCATTCTAATCCCCGGGAATTAAAAAGAGGAAAATAAGAACTTAATCAAATTTATTTTAAGGATGTAATGCAACAGGGAAGTTTTGCAGGTCACTTCTACTTGCATCGCGTTGGTGAGAACTTGGGCACATGATCACCTATAACTAAAAGGAGGCTCTTGCTGGTCATCCATGGGCCCTGTCAAAACTTGACAGAAGGGGTCCTATTAAAGGAAGATAATGGGGAACAATCAGCAGACTCCACCACTGTGGCTAAGGATGAAGGGAGAGTTAAACATTTAATTTGTTACTTTCAGGTCATGCAACAGATGTTTCTTTGTCCCAACTCTGACACTCTCTTCTTATCTATCATGGCCACCTAGAAAATACTATATGCTGGCAGGCACAGCTGCCAATCTGAGATGAGCAATTTTCTGCTTGGTTAAAATATTAATTCCAGTCCTGATGAGGGTCAAATAAGTGAGGTATTTTCCCAAACTAGAAAGAAAAAGTGCATTACAGATGACCGACCTCAAGCTCTGTTACAAGCTGGACCTTGTATAGCTATACTTTGCTATTTAAACATCTTAAATGCTAAAATTCAAACTTATAAATAAAATATTCAAATTAGTGGACAATTCCTAAGAGAACTCTTCACTTTTTATACATTTCAACACCGTAGTTGTCAAATCATGAGAACCCCTTGTGCATTTGTTTTAAAAGATTAATTTATTGAAAAAGAAAAACTCTGCATCCCTGTATTGATATAAAACAAACTGGTGCCTGGTAAATTCTGTTAGAAATACAAGCACTGATAAGGCTGTGATTGCCATGTTGTCAGTGTCTAAGAGGCATTTCCAACCGCTAGTCGTAGACTAATCCCAGCTAACAGGAGAAGACTGGGGATAATGCCCAGTTTTTTTTTGAGTTTTTCTAACAAATGTGTTAACTCTCAGAAACACACTTACTTTACAGTGTGTAACTTCTTCTTTGTGTAAGAAAGAAAGTCTCTAGGATTTTCTAGGAGGTTTCGGGGTATACGTATATTAAAAATCTTCCTATGCTGTGTCTTTCAATAGTGCCAGCACAGGTCACTCTACAGTTAAAGAATTTCCAAGGACATTATCCATCCCAAAATTTGTCACTAGAACCACTGGCCAGGGTGCAACTGTTGGGCAAATTGGATCCACCAGAAAGTTAGGATAAATAAGTTATTGGGCTAAATTTTTCAAACCTCTCAACTTTCTTATTTAAATAGGTATTTTGGTTTGATGGCATTTTGCCAGAGTTATTAAGAAATTCAGATGCACCTGTGATCTTTCACCTAGTGATTGACAATTTATAATTATATTTCAGATTTTTTTTTCCAAAAAGCAAAATATAGTTTGAATGATATGTCTTCCTTTCTTCTTCTGCTTCCTAGTGTGAAGATTCTCAACATGGAGTCCATGAAATTGCTTTGGGAGTTCTGTAAAACTCTTGCAATTGTTTGTAAAATTTGTATATATGTGTACAGACTCTTAAAAGGGTGTTTGACACTAAGAAGTTTCCAGTGATTGGATGACACAATAGTGAAATAAAACCTAAAAACAAATGACGACAATTGTCATTTATTGGGTAGTTCCTATGTGCGGGGTATTATGCTAAATACTTCACCTAAAATACATCATTCCATCCTCATAACAACCCTATTAAGTATGTAGTAATAGGCCTCATGTGGCGGCTCACGCCTGTAATCCCGGCACTTTGGGAGGCCAAGGTGGGTGGATTGCCTGAGCTCAGGAGTTCAACACCAGCCTGGGCAACATGGCAAAACCCTGTCTCTAATAAAAGTACAAAAAATTAGCCAGGCGTGGTGGTGCACACCTGTCATCCCAGCTACTCGGGAGGCTGAGGCATGAGAATCGCTTGAACTGGAGAAGTGGAGGTTGCAGTGAGCCGAGATCATGCCACTGAATTCCAGCCTGGGTGACAGAGGGAGATTCTGTTTCCAGAAAAAAAGTGGGGGAGAAGGCAAGGCATGTTTTAGCAGTGTCATATGAATAAGGAGTTGGGTTGTACAGATGCACCAAAGAGGAATAAGATCACAAAGCCAAACTTAAGTTTGTACAAAACAGAAGCTCAAGAAGATTCACTGTCATGTGGCTAATAAATAGCACAAGCCAGATTTTAACTCACGGTGTTCTCATGCCAAAGCCAGTGCTCTAATTCTGTGATTCTGTGAGTTCTCGCCTCCTCTGTATTGAGAGGCGCAGGAAGAATTTGCCTTATGTTGATGAGCAGTATCTACACTAAGGGCAAGGGAAAAGTTTTGATTTTTATTTTAGGTTTGGGGGTTGGAGTTTGTCTGTCATTTGTTATTGATTGATTCATTCATTCATTCACACACATATCAAATATTTACTGAGCACCTAGCATATGCTAAGCATAATACCAAGTATTGGGGAACGCAAGATGAAAAGACATGTCCCTGTTCTCAAGAGGTCTAACAGGTTAATGGGGACATAGTCCCACTAATATATAGCGACACCAGAATGCGAAGGAACTAAAGTGAATTTGTGAGGATGCTACAATAAAAACATAGGAAAAGGGGTAATCCCCAGGGGAGTCTGAGATGGTTTAAAGGATAAGAAACCCTTTAAATAAACATTTCAAAAAGAGTAGTGTTTAGGAAGATAAGTAGGGGAAGCTGCAAATGAGAGAGGGGGAGGAGAAAAAAGAGAAAACATGGCATATTTAGGCAGTGTCACATGGCTTGACATTATACAAGCATGAAGAATGAGGAGGATACAGAGGTGTGTTGAGATAGAGTTATAAGGCTGCACTGCAAGACATGCCTATGAAAAGCCAGGCAACATGGATGATAAAGCCGCTGACATCATTTGAGCAGCAGTGACCTGCTTTCATTATTGTGTTAGAAGGATTACTTCAGCAGCACTGGGGAGGAAGGACTGAGGAGGGCTCAGACTGAAGGCTGGTCTACTTACTAGGAAGCTATGGAATGATGTAGGTGACTAGATGGTGTTGCCTTAGACTAGGACAGCGGCAGTGGGGATAGATTTAAAAGAAAATTGGAGTGTAGACTCAGTAGGCCCTGATGGTCAATGCGATATGGAGGATGGGAGGAGGAGGAAAAAGGCTAGGATGACTCCCAGGTGTGTGGCTTATACAGCTGGTAGGTGATGGTGATAATCATGGTCAGGAGCACAGCCAGAGGAACAGATATGGCAAGAAGAGTATCTGAGTTAAGTTTTGGATCTGCTAAATATGAAGTGCCTGTAAGACATCCCATTGGAGAAATCCAAAAGGCAAATCCCTCCCATGCCCCTGAGACTTCAGGCTGCCTCAGCTCCATGGTGGTTTGTGGTGGACTCACAGGAAAAGTCCTCCCCTCAGTTCTGTGTATTCTTTTACCCATAGGCTACTAGAGCAAGGCTGCTTTTGCCCTGAGTCTTAGAGTATCGTGAAAATTGGCTCCTTTGGCATCTGATTCTTTCTAACTCCTTTTTTTCCACAGTGGTTCAGAACCATTCAATGGGACCCAGCAGAGCATTCCCCATGCCACATTCTCTATTGTCCTTTTCTCTTACCCCTGGATTTCCATGTATATTCTCTTCTTTCTTCCTTCACCCAGAACGCCAAAGTCTCTGTGCACATGGATAACAAAACACAAATATATGTCTGGCTGAGTGTAAGGAGATGTTCACATACCCAATATTCATTAAGGAATTCCCCATCTCTGCTACACATATGTATGGAATAAAGCGTAGGAAATGAGTGAAGATGCTGACAGTGGTTATCTCTATGTGGTGCGATGATAAGTAGTTTTTGATGTATTTGTACTTCCCTTTGTTTTTAAAGTCTGCTATTTGTTTAACAACAAAAAACATCAAAAACATTAAAAAAATAGAGTTTGTAATTTCCTCCCATTTGTCCTCAATGCCTGTACCTGAGGTTGTCTCTGTGATAATGAACCGAACCTGCCCCTGGATGCCAACCACTGATCCTGCACACTCCAGTTTTTATTTCTGTTCAGTGCCTGTTCTATGATCAACTGGAAACCACATGTTCAGTGAAAGGCAGAACCCATATGAAAGAGAGCTGATTACTGTGAGCATTCACTGTATTATAGTGAGTGTGAAAAGAGAAGTGTAGCAGGCTGTAATCAGAGTGAAAAGGAAGTTCCATTCCTCATCAGCTGTGACGTCATCGCACATCAAATGGAAACCATGGCAATGAGTCAGTAATGTGAAACCATAGTTGCCAGAATGCTGCAACTAAGAGAGGGTGGAACAATGGAAAGGTAGCAGGAAGGAACAGTGCCACCCAGTACAAATGTCAAACACTGGATCCTGGTGTAATTAAAGCTGGGGCCTCAGGAGATGTGGCAGAGGCTTACAATGGTGCCAGCACCCTGTGCATTACTCACCTGGTGCCTGTCGGGTGACACCTCAGCGTGAACAGGAATATCGCCTGACACCATAGAAACACTGTCTTCTGATTCAGGACTCACCAATGGGGAAGTTAAAAATTAACCATGGCATTTATGCTACCCCTACGCACACCTTCAGACTTCAGAAATGTCTCCCGGCAGAGGCCTCTTTGGCCTGATGGTACTGTACCCTTCATAGAGTTATTATTTTATGGTTTTATTTTTTCACAGCAAACAGCAACACTATTTCTGAACTGTGGCTGTTTCTACAGAAAGGCTGAGTAGTAGGGCCAAGGCTATCTTTTGCCCACTGTCCTGGGACTCTAGGGTATTGTGATAGCCCCAGAAAGTGAGCAGCCCTTCAGTGACTGGACTTCTAGAATCTGCCTTGCCTGCCCTCCAGCTTCCCTGAGCCCCTTCTGACCAGGGTATGTTTACTTCCTCACAGCCACTTCTAGCTGAGTGTTCTATATGCCTAGATTTGGGAACACCAGGAAAGTTTCTCTAATTCTCCAAACAGTTTGACCATGAACTAATTCAGACTTAAAATTCCATAATTAGAGTCACCACTGTCTTTTGACCATAGTTAAAATTCAATCAACTCTACAAGCATATTAATTTTGAACTGATTCTCTAGTTGGGACAATTTTGACCTCCAGGAGATATTTGGAAGTGTCTGGAGACAGCTTGGGAAGGTGCTACTAGCATCTAGTAGGTAGAAAGAAGGACAACCCTTGCAACAAAGAATTAACCAGCCCGGCTGAGGTTGAGAAACCCTGCTCTAGTCAATGGATGTCGCCTCTGCATTTTCAGTCACATTAATATTATTTCAAAGAAAAAAATGCAATTAACCCTAAAATGAAAGTATTAAGCCTTGTCAGTTATCTATAGTGTGGTATGAATACGTTTAACAGATCCTTTGGGAGAACAGTTTTAATAAGTGGAGGAATACTATTTGGATGCTGGTGAGGAGTGAGGAGTGAGAGTGGGTGGAAACCATTCAAAATTGAAACTTACAGGTGAAATATCACTTTCCCGGAGATAGATGCCAAAGGATTACTCTCTGATTATTTGGTTTCTTCTTCTAATGCAGTTGGTTAGTTTAGCAGCGTACACATCAAAATCCCCTTAGAAGCTATTTAAAAATTAATATGCTTAGTCCCCATCCCCAAAATATGTTTAGGGCTTGGGTGTGTGCTTTTAAGGCACTCTGCAGGTGACGATGATGTACACTCTTGGTTTCCAGACACTGTGCTAAACACAATTAGCTGGTTAGGCCACCATGCTACATTTTCCCATTTTCCTTTGGAAACATGGAAGCCCCATTTTAAAAGAACGACCCATGATTATTCTGCTGCATGGCCCTGTAAATTAAGATGGAAAGGCCCTTCCTGTCCCGGCTTGAATCCTCTTGTCTTGAGAAATAATAACCCCCCAGGGCCATCTCCATTAAGTTTCCATTACCAGGCCCTGCAGCAGAGGCAGTGTTACCAGAAATACAACTTCTACTCAGAACAATTTCTGAATCCTGAAGATTGAACATGGCTGAGAGGAGGAGCACCTCTCTGGGCTCTCAGTAGCTTGTTCATTACACAGGGTTTCAGAATTTCAAAACGACTCACTTGCCCTTTAAAAAATGTCCTCTTTTATGTATGCGCTCACTCATTCCATCAGTCAGCCAACAGCTGTATTTTAGACTCCTTGTCCATAAAATTATGCCATGTGTATTTGAGATCATGATATTACAAAAATAGTTTCCTAGGAGGAACTCACAGTCTATTGGGGCAAGAAATGAAACAAAAACCATGTAAAGCTGAAAAAACAAATAGAATAAAAGAGAAAACACTTAGACTCTGTTCAACAAGTCATTTATCTTTTGGTCCCAATTTCCTCGTCTGTATGACAATGAGGTTGGATTAAATGGTCTTTAAAACCCCTTCCAGCTTTCAAATTCTCTAAATCTACAATGCTGTGTGTTTGACCTAGTGTGTGTGTATTTATTGATAGAGTTGTAGCCCCAAGAAGGATGTCAAATAAGGGAACGAAACACCCTCAAGAGAGATACCTCCAAAGCTCACCTATAGATGTCAACCTCTGCCAGTCCTTTGGGATGAGGTCATGAATGCCTTTCTCTAATGGAAAGCTTTGCCTTCTGTAGTTCGTGAGTCAGTTGTGACATGGACAGCATATAGTCCTTCAACCTCAGCCCGCTCACTGGTGGGATATGACCTATTCGATTCCGCTGCCTCAGATATATGGGCTATCACGATCCTAAGTGCCTGCACACCTACCCACCCCTGACCTGCCTGCCCTGCTTAGGATTAACTCAGTCTGGAAGGCTTAGCTTTGCTTTCGCTTTGTTTTCTTCCATTTGTTCATCCACTAACCATTAGGTGCATGCATGTTCATATCAGGCACTACCCTTGGCACCCAGATACAGACATAGACATAAGGAGCAGGCCCTGCCTCGCAGAGCCCACAGTCCAGCTCTGCCTACCCCTGGGCTTTGGGCAGGGCTCAAAGCCCACTTTGTTGGCTGGGATTCTGCTGTGGAGGAATGAATGCCCAGAACCTCACGGTCAAGGCTTTGGCTGACTCTCCTAATTTGCCAATTAGACCCCTGCCGATATGGACGCCTGTCTATATCTCACACTAGTGCGCCTTTCTCTTTTCTTCTGGACCCTCTGCATGGGTCTCCCCAAATCCATGTGGTCGACTGACATCTCCCCGCACTGGACCCTGTCTGGTCCTGGTTTCTTCCACTAGTACGCTACTCTGTTCTTGAAATGTCAGCTGTAGCCAATTCCACCTGAGTAATGACAGGATGGAAGAATCAAGTCACCCTCACTGCCCCAGGCCTTCATAACTGGGAACATTTTTATTCAATATGTTCTTAAAGCATCTTGTTTGAAAGGTGTCACAATTAAAAACAGGAGCCTTTTAAACAGATGTAGTAATGGAGCATTAATGGCATCTAAGTGATTGCTCAGAGAGTTTCCCCCACATACAAATGTCTAGAGCCATATTTTGCAAAAACTGAGTAATGGGAAATGTTCTGCCAAGACTCATCAGTTTGCTCTTTCTCTGCAGTCATGCTGCCAGTGCAAGGATGATGCTGGAGCCAGACAAACCCAGCTTCCCTTGGAAATATCAATTCAAAGTTTCTGTTATCTGTCCCTCTGCATTCCTCTCTCCCACATCACCCCCATCCTAGTAGGAGTTTAATATGCAGTACATATGTGTTTCTCTTTTGCTGGGGTTGGGGCTTTGCTCTGGAGCTTGTAAGTCTGCCTTGCAAACATATGGGCAAATCCTCCCTTTCCAGCCTCCTCTATGCCCAGAATCCCCTCCAGCATGGAGAGGGAAGGCAACACAAGCTCACACCACAATATGGAGATGTTTATCCAGAGTCACTGGCTTAGTCTCCACTCCAAACCCCTAAACACACTGTCAGCGAAAGGTCAGTCTCAGTTTTCTTTAAGCAAGGAGACTTTGAAGCTGCTATTTCCCAATCCAAGGAATTCCAGAGGAAAGTTGCAATGGAAATTGCTGTGACCAACGCAGCAGGCTATTAATAACATTTTAAAGTCAACGAGCATGTCGTCATTGGCTCTCATATCATTTCTTTCAATCCCCACGGTCCCACCCACTACCAGATGGGTAGAATCTCAAGTCCTGGGCTGGTAACCCATGGTTCCCTCCTCACCACTGAAAGTTACAACAAAGACACAAGGAACTGTTAAAGAACCTCTACATAATAACCTCCCTCAAACTCCCAAAGTATATGCTAAATTCCAAGTCATCACTAGCCAACCTAGAGAAGGAGGAAAGCCAACTGTTAACTGGAGCTCAATAGCTAGATTTCCAAAAAGTCTTTAGCCAATTCTGTCTGTCTTTCCTCTCTCATTTTCCCCCATGGGCAAAATGAGAATAATACTTTACCTGCCTAGTACATATAACTAAGATTTGAGAAGTGCTTTGAGATCCACAGATGGGCAAAAGCTAACACTCTGGAGCCCTCCCATGGGCTGGGTCTTCACTGGCATTCCTCATACCTGCCTTGTAAATTAGACGTCATCTCCAGTTTTCAAATGAGGAAATCCCATTCCCAAGACCCCAAGAATTTGACCCAAGTCACACAATTGGTAAACTGAGCTGGGAATCTAATCTAGAATCTTGTAACTCCAAAGGCTAATAGCTGAAATAATTTAATTTCCCCTAAAAGTGGCATATGTACTTTTATAAATTTATTTATTCAATAAAATAATTCTTAAGCACCTACTACATGCCAAATATTTGTGATAAACCAATGAAGAAATTAAACAAAATTCTTGGCCTCATAGAGGTTATCCTCTAGGGAGCAGAAACGAAGGAAGATATTTCAGGGTTCTTTTTGCTTAAAACTCCAAAATGTGTATTGCTATTGAAAACACAAATAGACACTATAAAAAGTGCTGCATGAAGAATGCGATATTCCTAAATGAAGCTGAATTGGTTACAATGATCAAATCCAGGAAATTTGGCCATTAAAATAAGAAACCATAATAGTGAAGAAATGGATTTCCATTCCTATAGTAGATGGCTGACAATTGTTGAAATTCTGTATCATCAGTCAGCTTTGTAAACCAAAACAATTTAAAGGATGAAGTGTCTGTCAGTTGATGATTTCTTGCCATAACATTCAAAGGTTTGTATTTCTACACATATTTCATAAATAAAGACAAAAGTTTTCCAGGGGATGAATTGCTCAAAGTCACTCAGAGATCATTTCTATAATGGCAAAGTGCAGTCCTGAGTGGAAAATTAAATGACAGATTTACCAGCGGAGATGTGAGAAAAATTTGATGAATGCTACAAGACATGCTCTTTTTAAAAAAATTTCATTTTAAGTTTCTGGGTACATGTGCAGGATGGGCAGTTTGTTACATAGGTAAACATGTGCCATGGTGGTTTGCTGCACCTATCAACCCATCACCCAAGTATTAAGCCCAGCATGCATTAGCTATTTATCCTGATGCTCTCCCTCTCCCTGACCCCCAACAGACCCCAGGGCCTTGTTCTCCTCCATGTGTCTATGTGTTCACATTGTTCACCTCCCTCTTATAAGTGAGAACATGTGGTGTTTGGCTTTCTGTTCCTGCATTAGTTTGCTGAGGATAATGGTTTCCAGCTCCAACCATGTCCCTGCAAAGGACATGATCTCATTCCTTTTTATGGCTACATAGTACTCCATGGTATATATGTACCACATTTTCTTTATGTAGTCTAACATTGATGGGTATTTGGGTTGATTCCATGTCTTTGCTATTGTGAATAGTGCTGCAATGAACATATGCATGCATGTGTCCTTATAATAGAATGATTTCTATTCCTTTGGGTCCATACCCACTAATGGGATTGCTGTGTCAAATGGTATTTCTGGCTCTAGGTCTTTGAGGAACGGCCACACTGTCTTTCACAATGGCTGAACTAATTTATATTTCCACCAACAGTGTAAAAGCGTTCCTATTTCTCTGCAGTCTCGCCAGCATCTGTTGTTTCTTGACTTTTTAATAATTGCCATCCTGACTGGCATGAGATGATATCTCATTGTGGTTTTGATTTGAATTTCTCTAATGACCAGTGATGTTGAGCTTTTTTTCATATGTTTGTTGGCCACATATATGTCTTCTTTGGAGAAGTGTCTGCTCATGTCCTTTGCCCAATTTTTAATAGGGTTGTTTGTTTTTTTCTTGTAAATTTGTTTAAGTTTCTTGTAGATTCTGGATATTAGACCTTTGTCAGATGGATAGATTGCAAACATTTTCTCTCATTCTGTAGGTTGTCTGTTCGCTCTGATGATAGTTTCTTTTGCTATGCAGAAGCTCTTCAGTTTAATTAGATTCCATTTGTCAATCTTTGCTTTGTTGCAATTACTTTTGACGTTTTCATCATGAAATCTTTGCCCGTGCCTATACAACACATGCTTTTAACTTTCTCTGCTTCAAGCAATAGGAGTGAGCATTAAGTAACACCTATGTGATGATCCTACAGAAGTCAGACTTTCCCTCTTAAAAGCTCTGGTTTCTCCTCTAGAATGGATAGTTCTGATAATAGGAGTCCTAGAAGGTGGGCCACCTAGTTTTTCTTTACTGCTCAGCAAAGAAATGACAAATGACTCAGTATCCAGAACGTGAAGTTGTGGCCCACATTCTAGGACTCCTATTATTGCAACTTTTCATTCTAGAGGAGAAGCCATAGCTTTAACAGGGAAAGTCTGACTTCTATAGGATCTTCATCTAGGCATCACTTATCCTCACTCCTATTGCTTGAAGCAGACAAAGTTAAGAGCATGTCTTATAACATTCATTAAATTTTTCTCACACCTCTGCTGGACCATGTAACTTTACTTCACCAGAGCATGTAAAGATCCAAAAAATGTTAGGCAATTGTTTTGATGATCATTTTACTTTTGGCTGTTGTAATGAGTGTTTACCTGCAAGTGGTACCACTAGTGGTTCAAATTCTGACTCTGTCACTTAGCAGTTGTGTCATTTTGGATAAATTACTTAACTTCTATATGTCTCGGTTTCTTCATCTAAAAAGTAGGGATAAAAATAGTACCTAGCAGCCAGGCATGGTAGCTCGCGCCTGTAATCCCAGCACTTTGGGAGGCCCAGGCAGGCGGATCATGAGGTCAGGAGTTCGAGACCAGCCTAGCCAATATGGTGAAACACCATCTGTAATAAAAATACAAAAATTAACTGGGCATGGTGGCATGCACCTGTAGTCTCATCTACTCAGGAGGCTAAGGCAGGAGAATCACTTGAACCTGGGAGGCGGAGGTTGCAGTGAGCTGAGATCACACCACTGCACTCCAGCCTGGGCAACAGAGTGAGAACCCGTCTCAAAAAAAAAAAAGTATTTACCTCATAGGGCATTGTAAGGGTTCACTGAGTTCATGTGAAAGCACTGAGTTAATTCAAGTCTGGCACCAGAGTAAGTATTCCATAATGAAAGAAGTTATTATTATTTAGGATTGTGCATCTAAGTGGAGTAACGGGGAAACGTTCCAGCGTAGCCCGTTTGCTCTAATAGCATTTGAAATTTCCTTTTCTTCAATGGTGGCTGAAGACATGCAGAAACAACTTCCTGGCATGTCTGAAAGATCGTGAGATAACTAACAGAGCTTTTTTGTCTATCTCAACAAAAAAAATCGGAATAAACTATCACGTAGCCCTTCAGGTTACCAGGTACAGAGTCATCCACACAGATGACTGAATACTGAATTTCCTTTGGGTGGTTTGATTGCCCTGTCTAGACCTGACCTGAGAGTGCTGACATCCATCAAGGCGCAGACCAGGCAGTCATGATGCTTCAAAAGGAGCAAAAGAACTAAGTGCTGCTGAGCAGAACTCTATGCCAACATGAAAATAACAGTTAAGAATCCTTTTCTGTTCATATATGGGGTAAATTTCAGAGGCTAAGTTAAGAAAGGACATTACACCAAATGCAACGATCCAGTTTCAGCTTGAGAAGAAAGCACTGAGATGAAATATTTGTTTCCTCATGAGAGGTTATTATCTCTGGCAGCCTTCTGAGTGATTTGTTAAAATGGAACACAAACCAAAAGATGAATCCGATGAGACTTCCTAGTTGTTACAAATGGGGCAAGGTATAAATTGTGAGGCTGACTGGTTCTTTTCACATGTACTTGGGCAACAGCACAGGTGTCCTATGGGCAAAGAAGGAAATAGATTGCTGTTGAAGGAATATATATATTTTTTAAATGTCACAGCCTGAGTCCCAAATAATGACCTTGATGTGCCCCTGCCAAAAAAAAAAAAAAAAAAAAAATAGAGGAAGAAGAAAAATTTCCTGAGCACCTTCACCTTTAGCTTTCGGCTCTGAAACAAAACCTTCACTTGCTTCTGAGAAAGAGCTTCCCTTTCCAGATGGAAATCTGTGCAGACACCTAGTTGGCCAAGATGCTTTCTTGTAGCTCCAAAAAATGATCAGGCACAGAAAGACAAACTTCGCATGTTCTCACTCATTTGTGGGAGCTGAAAATTAAAACAATGGAACTCATGGAGATAGTAGAATGATGGCTACCAGAGGCTGGGAAGGGTAGTGGAGAGGGGAAATGGGAAGTGGGGGTAGTTAATGGGTGTAAAAATAGAATTCGATACAATGAGTAAGATCTAGTGTTTGATAGCACAACAGAGTGACAACAGCCAGCAATAATTTGTTGGACATTTTAGAATAACCAAGGGAGTACAATTGGAATGTTTGCAACACAAAGAAATGATGAATTCTTGAGGTGATGGAAACCCCATTTACCTTTTTTCAATGTCACAGCCTGAGCTCCAAATAATGACCTTGAAGTGCCCCTGCCAAAAAAAAAGGAGAAAATTTCTTGATGTGATTTGATACAGACATTGTAGGTCTGTATCAAAATATCCCAGGTACCCCATAAATATAGATACCTACTATGTATCCATTAAAATTAAAAAGTAAAAAGAAAAGATAAAAACATGCTGGGAAGAAGAGTTGGCAGCCCCACTACCTCCACAGAAAAAAGGAAAACAAACTTTTATTCCCTCAGCTCACAACAGAATGAGTCTTTCCAAGAGTTTATGATAGTCAGTATCTCATTGAAAGATTCATTAACTGAGTAAATGTCCAGCAGTAAAATTGAGTAGACAATAAAAGGTATGTACATGCTATTGCATAAATTAAAAATCAAAACAACCTATTAATTTCAGCAAAATGAATATGTTTCCTTGGGCATCAGTGTATTTCAATTCAAAATATTTGGGGGCCTGCGATGTCTATAAAGCATCCTCAACTAGCATCTTCAATTTGCTAAGATAAAGCCTGGTTTTAAAATATATATAAAACTTTCTTTTTTCTTTCTTTCTTTTTTTTTTTTTTTTGAGACAGAGTCTCTCGCTCTGTCACCCAGGCTGGAGTGCAATGGCGTGATCTTGGCTCACTGCAACCTCCACCTCCTGGGTTCAAGCAATTCTCCTGCCTCAGCCTCCCGAGTAGCTGGGACTACAGGCTCCTGCCACCACACCTGGCTAATTTTTTGTATTTTTAGTAGAGACAGGGTTTCACCATGTTGGCCAGGCTGGTCTCAAACTCCTGGCCTCGTGATCCGCCTGCCTCAGCCTCCCAAAGTTCTGGGATTACGGGTGTGAGTCACCGCACCTGGCCAAAATAATATAAAACTTTCTAGATTTATTTCCATTTTTTTGCTCTATATTTACTCAACTTGCTTGGTGGCTAAAGAAACTTAAAAATCCCTTGTGAGCTTTGGATTAATTTAATAATCAAAAGACAACTCCTGGTTTTATTAAATGTCTCACTGTATACTATTTGGCTATAGTTTTTTTTTTTTTTAAGTACAAGGACTGAGCCTGAGAGTAATAATGAAAATTATGATTATTACTACTAATAATAATATTATCAGTAGAAAAAGTCTTTATATGTATTTAATCAAATATATTTTCAGGGGGTAAATTTAACCCTAGAAAATAGCTGAATATTATGCAGAATGGTGTGCTCCCACTATAAGGCATGAATGGAGTTCATCACTATCATTGGTAAATGGAAATGAGAGAGGCATGGCAGGACTCAAGCTGGGATTATCATCCAGAAAAGTAGGAGTATAGCAGATCTAGAAGCAAAAGGACACAAAGAGTAGGCATCGAGAAAGATGGAAACCTAATCACAGGTTCTAGAGAGTTCCCCAACACAGTGTCAGGCCCTGCCCTCAGTGCTTCATAGAACATGTAGGATGAGACTTGTACCAGCACAGATACATCTTCTGGACTTGGCTGTCAGAGATGCAGGGGCTGGGCATGGCTGACGCAAGGCACAGACTGATGGACACTGATTCAGGAAATATCTGCTTGTCACCAGGATGGCAGGTCAAGTGAATTGGTTTGACCAAATAACCAGTTAATTTGATATAAAAGGGTCAGATTGGTGGTTTGAAATTCATAAGTCGGTATTCAAAGCGAAGAAAACTGTAGCCTGTACAAACTTATAAATAGGTTTTTGGTCTAGCTATCAGGGTAAAAGAGCTGCAAAATTCATCTGAAAAGTAATAAAGCATATACAAATGTCAAATATTATCACTATGCTATTATTTTCCTGCACCTCCATTATTGGATTCATTTATTCTAAGTATCACACTTCCAGTCTGGGCATGAAAGCTAAATTACTGTATTGCAGAAAATGTGCATTTTGGGACCTACCCTGGATTGTTTTAGCATGCAAATAAAACCATATTAATTGCCATTGATGGCAGTCATGGATCTCTTAGGACTTTTTATCTGCAACCAAACTAATTGGCCTTGAATCCATTCTGACAATATTTTAATTATTCACTAGTTAATAATTCTTAAAAGCAACTTCAACATTAAAATGTCTCTTAGAGCATCTACAGAGCTATTCAATCCCAAATAATAATTTTATACAATATTCATATCAACCTAAATATTCTCTGCGATCTTTATCAATTTATGTAACACATTTTTGTATTCAGAAAATAACCTTAAAATTCTATGGCTGTGTATAGCACCCTTTGCATGATATGTATGCATATTCCCCAAATGCCTGTTTATTCACATAGTTTGAGTTTCTCTGATGTCAGTTTAAAAACAAAATCAATTGAGAAAGCAATTTTTTTTAAAAAAAAAGCCTAGTTTCTACTGTTTGTACAACTATACGATGGAGAATATGAAGAAACACAAGTACTACACTCTGTCGGAGGTCTGCTCATATCCCCCAAAGAAACCTTTACAACAATTCAACATAGGAAAACAACTGAAAGTAAAAAATATACATAAATACCACTAGAAAATAATAGATTTGTTTCCTGACTTAAGCTGGGATCCCCAGATAAGGATTTGTGTGAAAGTGATTTAGGGAGTAGGAAAGTGGGACCAGGAAGGGAAATCCCATAAAGGGTAACTTTGGCTCAGTCTTTCAGTCTTTGGAGACCATGTTCTGGTCGGGGGCCAGGGAGCTGGGGTAATTATTCCTCCTGTCCATCAGCCCCTAAGATGAGGCACCCTGGGTCAGGACTGTGGTGGCCACTTATAGTAAATAAATTTCCAGGCACTTCCTGCTGTCTGCACTAGCAGGAAAAGTGGGTCATCGCTGCTTAAAAGCAGCCTTACAACAGAGAGATGTGGGTGCTTGCTCTAAGGGGTGGAAGCTCACATCAGTGTGATCACTGTGCCTGGAAATGGCCAAGTGTGCTAATGGGATATGAGTAGAGCTCTGACAGCATCTGATCACCTCCACTATGGTGGCATTAGGCTGGACATGATCGATTGCCAAATTAACTATATAGGCAATTATTGCTGTAACAGATCAGAGAAAGAAGAAATCCGATCACAGAAGCATGTGCTCAGGTCCCATTACTATACATTTCACAGGGACAGATTTGCCCCAGTTCGTTGTCACCTGTGATTGGGTAAGTCCACCTACTTCTGGGGTTCGGTGTAAAGAAGACACTTGCCCAGAGATATAAGTCACATTCTACAATAATGCATTATCAGTGTAAAAAAAGGTGAATTTTGAACTCCATCTACTTTTCTCTCTCTATATTTCTTAATTACGTGAGTACTCAGGTGAGGAAATGGAGTGTTATTTATTGGGCCTTCATGAACCTCAATAAACAATAATAATTAACATTTATTGAGTGCTATGTGCCAGGAACAAGTCTAAGCACTTTACAAAAATGGTCTTACTGCATCTTTACAACAGCCCTATGACATAGGTCCTTTTTGCACTTTTTAAATTGTGGAGGCTGAGGTACAGAGAGGTTAACTATCTTGTCCAAGACCACAATGCCGTAATATGAAATGAGGATTTTAACACAAAGTCAATCTAGTTATGAAGTCTATGCCTTTAACCACTAGATTAAAGACAACTGAAGTGAGAGCAAGAAGATTTCCAAAGGCTTCTGTAGCCAGAGGATAATGACTGTACCACAGAAGCCACAGGATAGGTTTTTTAGTGAAGATTATGATGGAGAATTAGAACTTACAGGATCAGTGAGACCCAAGGTAGGCTGAGATCACAATGAGAACCACAGGATTTTAACCCAGCTGAAAGAACAAACCAGAAGTTCGCTAGCCACACCTCAGTGGACACTGGTGTAAAGAGACTGACAGACCCGACCAGACCAGAAATCTATTACCTGGGACCAGAGAACTCTGAGAGGTGAGTTACAAGGATAATCAAAAGGTACCAACTTCTCTGCCTCCAATGCCACAAGGTCACGTAGGGACTCAACATTCCAAATAAACCCAGATTTCACATTGATTGGTTTACATTGTGTCTCAGGTGTAACTATTTATTCTGCTTTGGATTCATAGGGCTTCTCAAATCTGTGGATTGATGCCTTTCATCAGTTTTGGAATACATTCTTGCAACAGTGAATGATGGGGATACATTCTGAGAAACATGACCTTAGAAAACATTGTCATTGTGTGAACAGCATAGAGCATACTTACACAAAACTAGATGGTATAATGTACTACACACCTAGGCTATATGGTATAGTCTATTGCTGCTGGCTACAAACCTGTGCAGCACCTTATTGCACTGAATACTGCAGGCAGCTGTAACAAAATGGTAAGTATGGTAAGTATTTGTGTATCTAAATATAGAAAAGGTACAGTAAGAATATGGTATTATAATCTTTTTGGACCACCTTTGTATTTGCAGTCTGTTGTTTACTGAAACATTTTTATGTGGTACATGACTGTATTCTCAGCCATTATCTCCTCAAATGTTGTTTATTCCTCATTGTCCCTCTCCTGCCCTTCTGGGACTCAAATTAAAATGTTTTAAGCTTTCCATCATATAAATATTATCATTTATTGTTAATTACTTTTTAAAAATATTGTAATATTGGGGGATTTTCTTCCATTATAGCTTCTAGGTGATTGTGGTTTCTGTATCTGATATGTATTGGTTTCTTTATATTAATTTTGTGCCCTTCCTCCTTGCTGAATTATTTTATTGTTTGTAATAATTTTGCAGTTGATTCACCTAGGTCTTCATGTTATCTGAAAACAGTAATAGCTCCATCAATATATAAATGGATTCAGAAAATATGGTATATATACACAATGGATACAATTCAGTCATAAAAAATAATGAAATCATGTCATTTGCAGCACATGGATGGAACTGGAGGTTATGTTAGTGAAATAAGTCAGGCACAGAAAGACAGATGCCACATGTCCTCACTCATACATAAGAACTAAAAAATAATTGGCCTTATGGAGATAGAGAATAGAATGATAGATACTAGAGGCTGGTAAGAGTGATTGGGTGGGAGGAAGAATAAAGAGAGGTTGATTAGTGGGTATAAACATACAGTTAAATAGAACAAATAAGCCCTGATATTCAATAGCAGAGTAGGGTGACTATAGTTAGCAACATTGCATAGTATTTTTCAAAGTAGCTAGAAAAGAGGACTTGAAATGTTACCAACATACAGAAATGATCCTCAGGGTGATACATACCCCAAACACCCTGACTTAATCATTACACATTCTATGCATGTAACAAGTACTAATGTGTATCCCATAAATATGTAAAATATTTTGTATCAATAAAAAAATAGTAATAGCATTACCTCTTCCTTTCCAATTTCATACTTCCGATTTTTTCCTTTTTGCTAATTGCATCGACTACTACCTCCTGCACAGTATGAAATGATGATAGTGGGTATCCCTGTCATGTTTCTGACATCAAAGGTAATAATCTCAGTTTTGGGGCAAAAAACCGAAAAAGCTTTATCTCATCATTTTAAGGATCTGTCTTTTCCTATCATACTGAGTTTTGTTTTGTTTTAAGTCAATAATGGTTGTTGACTTTTGCCAATTGCTTTTCAGCATTTTTGGGAGGATCAATAGTTTATCTTCTAAAAACTATTAATTCGATGAATTATATTAATAGATTTCCTAGGGCCAGGCATGGTGGCTCAAGCCTGTAATCCCAGCACCTTGGGAGGCTGAGGCGGGCAGATCACCTGAGGTCAGGAGTTTGAGACCAGCCTGGCCAACATGGTGAAACCCTATCTCTACTAAAAATAACAAAATTAGCCAAGTGTGGTGGCACATGCCTGTAATCCCAGCTACTCGGGAGGCTGAGACAGGAGAATCACTTGAACCCAGAGGTGGAGGTTGCAGCAAGCCGAGACTGTGCCATTGCACTCCAGCCTGGGCAAAAAAGACCATCCCCCCATCAGAAAAAAAAAAAGATTTCCTAAACCATTTTTGCCCTCCTGAACTAAATCTTGCTTGTCCATAATATTAATTTAATATTTTTATGGATTATATTCTCCAATATTTTATTCAGGATTATTGCATTGACATTTATAAATGGATTTGATTTTTAGTTATACTTGTTTCTTTTTTTAAAAGAAGAAAGTTTTTATTAACACAAGTTTTTCTTAATTCACATTTCAATTTTAATATTAAATAGTCCAAGATTTTCATTTATTAACACTTTATTCCAGTTTTGTCCTTTTAAATTCATTTGCTTGTTATGCATTTATATTTAACAGGTAAAAGCTATGAATTGCCAGCTATTTTTTTAAAAAGGTAACTAACTTTGGGAGGCCGAGGTGGGTGGATCACGAGGTCAAGAGATCAAGACCATCCTGGCTAACATGGTGAAACCCCGTCTCTACTAAAAATAAAAAAAATTAGCCGGGTGTGGTGGTGGGCACCTGTAGTCCCAGCTACTTGGGAGGCTGAGGCAGAAAAATGGTGTGAACCGGGGAGGCAGAGCTTGCAGTGAGCTGAGATGGCGCCACTGGACTCCAGCCTGGGCAACAGACAAAGACTCTGTTTCAAAAAAAAAAAAAAAAAAGAAAAGAAAAGAAAAAGTAACTAACTGCACTGGAAAATGAAAATTTATAAAATTGTATCATTAGATCAGAGTTTAAAAAATCAAAAGATAAGAATTTGTTTAAAAATCTTTTATTATTAGGGCATTACACCTTTTCAGAACAAGGATAATTTGTAGAAATTATACAAGGTAACTTTTTATCAAATATCAATATTTAGCAAAGTTTTATTTAGCTGAAATGTTATTTTACTGGTAAAAACTATCTCCAGTTACAAAAAAAAATCAGAAATCTTATTAAATTTAACCTGCTTTTATAAAGTCTTAAGAAGTCTTAAGCTAAACATATTTGAGGTAGAAAAATGATAATTTTGAAATAGTTTGTTATACTGTTTCTGTGGTTTATGTACATATATTAACTGATCTCTTTGATAGGAAACATGACTAGAAGTTTATCACATTAAGCACTGTAAAATAAAAGCGAGAGCTAGTCATCTTCTAGCAAAAATACTTTGTATGCAACAGTTGCAAATGTCATAGCTATTATTAAGTGGTTGATTACTGCCTGCTATGAAATATTAAACAAAGCATATTTACTGGATTGTTTTTCAGTTTGCAGCTGCCCTCTGAGATCCCAAACAAGGGGTTCCCACAAATAAAAGCTGCAGTGCAGTTCACTTAGTGGTTAGTTTCAGGCCAATCCTCCCCCCATCATTATTCTTCTTCTTCCCCACTGCCCCCAAACTCTGCAGTGGCACCATATTATTAAATACATTAAGTACCTGGGATTCATGCTTCAGAACAAAACATCATTTGAGTAATTTCAAATGATTTACAGTTCCTTCATGTGAAAAACGTGTTTTGTGGTCACAACTACTTCAAAAAGTAATTATATTCAAATGACCTGACATATCATGCCTTAGCAATTACAAACCATGATTTTGACACATGGCAATTTTTAAGCTAGGCAAATGTGAAGTGCTAAAAGATGTGAACAGCTGTTCTGTTTAAGTTAGAGTGCTGCAAAACTCAGGTAATGACTTTATGTTTTCAGTTAACATAACCAGCCCATGGTACAGCATACTAAATCACAAAGTACAAATCCAAGGAAGATAATACCTTTACTAAGTTACAAACTTTGGCAAATCAATACAGTTTTTTTTTTTTTTTTTGAGACGGAGTCTCGCTCTATCACCCAGGCTGGAGGGCAGTGGTGCAATCTCGGCTCACTGCAAGCTCCGCCTCCCGGGTTCACGCCATTCTCCTGCCTCAGCCTCCCGAGTAGCTGGGACTACAGGCGCCCGCCACCACACCTGGCTAATTTTTTGTATTTTTAGTGGAGAAGGGGTTTCACCATGTTAGCCAGGATGGTCTCGATCTCCTGACCTCGTGATCCCCCTGCCTCAGCCTTCTGAAGTGCTGGGATTACAGGCGTGAGCCACCGTGCCTGGCCTACTGTACTTTTTAATATAATGAAACCATATTCTGGCTTGGCGCAGTGGCTCATGCCTGTAATCCTAGCACTTTGGGAGGCCAATGTGGACAGATCACCTGAGGCCAGGAGTTCGAGAGCAGCCTGGCCACCATGGTGAAACTTCATGTCTACTGAAAATACAAGAATTAGCCAGGAGTGGTGGTGCATGCCTGTAGTCCCAGCTACTCGGGAGGCTGAGGCACAAGAATCGCTTGAACCTGGGATGGGGAGGTTGCAGTGAGCTGAGATTGCTCCACTGCATTCCAGCTTGGGTGACAGAGCGAGACATTGTTTCAAAACTAAACAAAACATAACACAAAACCATACTTTTGTTGGAGTCATATGTTACTTTAGTGACAATTTTCACTCCCAAAATATTTAAGTACCAAATCAAAACACTGGTTTTTAATGGTGGTTTATAGCAGAGCAAGTTATTTTACACAAAATATAGTTTAAAACTACGCAATTTCTCCTTTTGAGTGAGTTCCCTTGTGCAAGCTATTGAAGCGTATACAGCAGCAGGGCAATAGGAAGTGGCTCTGTTCTGTTCTGGGGTCGGTCCAAAGGCAGGTGGAGTTCCAATGTATGGAAAGCTTTAAAATTCTACCTTAAAGAGATTTAATGTCAATACCAATTTCCAAGGACTTCTTGTTAATTTTTCACATAAATACTGGAACCCTCAAAATCAGACAGTAATTTCAAACATTAATTTCAGATGATCCCTTTTATTTAGAAGCCTTTCTGTTTTGATCAAAAGTCACATAGCCTTATATCAGCTTAACAAAAAAAAACTACCTAAAGTATAGTTGTAATTTTTAAATGACAAATAAATATATGGTCAGCTTGGAGAGACCTGGGGTACCCAAAGTTGTCTGTTAACTTTCAGGATCCCCTTTCTGCAAATGCTGCTGCTGCCATTGCTTCCTCTTGCCAAGGCTGTCAATTCTTCAATCTCTGCTTTTTTTTTTTTTTTTTTTTGAGACGGAGTTTTGCTCTTGTTGCCCAGGCTGGAGTGCAATGGCAAGATCTCAGCTCACTGCAAGCTCCGCCTCTTGGATTCAAGCAATTCTCCTGCCTCAGCCTCCTGAGTAGCTGGGATTACAGGCACCCACCACCATGCTTGGCTAATTTTTGTATTTTTTAGTAGAGACGGGGTTTCACCATGTTGGCCACGCTGGTCTCAAACTCCTGACCTCAGGTGATCTACCTGCCTTGGCCTCCCAAAGTGCTGGGATTACAGGCATGAGTCACCACGCCCAGCCCACTCTCAGCATTTAATTTGTGTATTACCCATTCCACTGCTTCTTCACCTTCACTAGCACTTGAGGATATCGTACTTACCATCAGTCCTTCAAGGTAACCACTGAGGCTAACTCCTTTCATGGTGATTACGGCTTTTTGAGTCAAAATGGTTCCTTCTGGGTCCTGAGGATGTGGTTTTTATATGTCTCTCATCTACTGAAACCATATTTGAAATGAAATATTGGTAGATTTAAGTTCCATTGCTTTCTCTACAGGATCAACAGAATGTTCTTGCACACATGTTTTGGTTCTTGCTGCACCAATAACAGACTTCACAATGGACAGCAGTCCCTACTCTGTGCTGGGAAGTCTGTGGCTGTGCAACTTTCCAGACGGATCTATATGTCTGTCCAACATATTAACTCCAACCACACTTGGGCTCATAGGGTTTGGGTATTTCTGCATTGAAGCTGTTGTAACAGTTTCCTATGGGTGGTCAAAGACGTGCTCCAAAGTCCAGATCTTCATGGTGCTGGTGGCCTGAACAATGTCTGGTGGTGCCAGGGAACAATGAGGTGCAGAGTTTACACCTGCCCCGGCCCACCCCCAGCACCCCAGCCAGCCCGCAGAACACAGAGAGGAGCTACCCACTCTTCTGAGCTGTTCTCAGGCTTAACATGAGGAACCTTCTGATGCGCAGCCCAGTTATATCTGTCTCATAAAGAGAATATGGAGGTTTTGATATAGGAGTGCTGAGAAGGGAACAGTGTGGTCCCTTTAAATGATAGGGAAGCGGGGAAGGGAAGTCGTGGGTAGAGAAAGGCGGGTCCCTGGCTAGGGCTCCACCCCCACTGCACTCCAGCCTGGGCAACAGAGAAAGACTCCATCTCAAAAAAAAAAAAAAAAAAAAAAAAAAGCCATTGGAATTATATGCCCTTTAATGCCTTTATCAAATTCATCTGTAACACTATTGGTCTTGTTGCCTTGACGGGGGTGTAACTCTTTGAAAGTTTTCTTGATTTCTTCTATAAAAATCAGACTGTTTAGATTTTCCGTCTCTCCTGGAGTCACTTTTGATAAATGTGGTGAATTTCTAGAAAGTTATTCATTTCTATCCAGGTTTTAAAATTCATCTGCATAGATTTCAGCCATCTTAAATGGTTCTTCTAATGTGGTTATTTCCCCTTTATCATTTTGTATTTTGTGTATCTCTACTTTCTGTGTTTTTTTCTTCAAGTTTCCTAGGCTATTTCTCAATGTTGAATGTTATGTGCCAAATTTTCTGGAAATTGGAATTCTAAGCCAATGTCTAGGTACAGACCTAGGTATATTTTAAAAGTTAGTTTATGATAAAAGTGACATTTTAAGTCAGCTGAAGAAATTTACCAAATTGTGTTAAGAGAAATAACCATTAATATATATTTGGGGAAAAAATTGACTCCATACCTAATGGCACTCACTGAAATAAACTCCAAATAAATTTAAAAGTTATTCCTGAAATGTATGTGAGAAGAAAATATAGTAGGGTATTTTTCTAACTTTGGAACAAGGAAATCATTTCTAAACAAGGCAAAAAAAGCCATAAAAATAATCGTAGATTAGATCAATTAAAACTTCAATGCAGTAAGAGACATCATATGTAAAATTAAATTACATTACAGGGAGAAAACTTTGCAAGATATTTAAAGGGCTAATAGTTCATAATCTAGCATACATTGAATTCTTACAAATTAATAAGGAAATGCCAAAAAGCCTATTTAAAAAATGGACAAAGGATGGAAAGGAAAATTTACAGAAAAAAGTTAATAATCTAGCATGCATTGAATTCTTACAAATTAATAAGGAAATTCCAAATAGCCTATTTAAAAAATGGACAAAGGATGGAAAGGAAATTTTACAGAAAAAAGTATAAAGAGAATAAAAGGATATCCAATTTACTGTCTCATCTGAAAAGTGCAAATTAGAACAAGTGTACCAATTTTGCCTATCAGAATGGTATCAACTAAAATAATTGAAAATATTAAATGTTGTAGCAGAAATGGATAGGAAATATAAAATATAGAAGGGAGTGAATCTGAAAGATCACTTTAGAAAAATGTATATACCCTTTCATTCAGCAATTACTCTATTCTAAAGAAATACTTACATAGCTTCACGAAGATGTATACAAGAACATTCATTATTGGTTACATAGAGAAATGATCAGACAATACATATTATATGCATAATATGAAATACTGGTTGTCATTATAAGAAGGAGCTAGAGCTAGCTGACTGCAGTGATGTGCAAAGCTCTAAAGACCTATTGTTAAATGAAAAAAAAAACAGGTTGAATAACGATCCATGTATTATTATCATGTGTGTAAAACAAATAGCAAAACTGTGTGGTATATAGTGCATATGTATAAATGCATTTTTTAAAAAGACCAAAGACCAAAAGATGTTGTCTTAATCCACTTAGGCTGCTATAACAAAATACCTCGGGCTAGGTAATTTAAAAGCAGCAGAAATTTGTTGCTCACAGTTCTAGGCTGGGAACTCCAAGATCAAGGAACCAAAATGTTACGGGATCTCTGGAGTGTTGATTTCTCTGACAGGAAACCTCTGTGGCCATGGTGCCTTTGCCCAAGTTCTTGTCCTGCATCCAGACAAGTGAAGGGTGAAGAAGAGTTTTATTTAGTGATAGAACAGCTCAGAAGAGTGGGTAGCTCCTCTCTGTAGGCAGGTCATCCTGTCGAATGTTCAGCTCCCAGCAGAGAGGAGGTTCTGGAGAGGGTGGCTCCTCCATGCAGGCAAGTCATTCAGATGTCTTTGTAGGTCTCTGAAACTCTCAGCAGACAGAGCAGCTCCTCTCTGCTAGCAGGTCATCTCTGCAACTGTCAGTGGAAAGGGTACTCCTGTCTGCAGCTGATTGGCCTGTCTGTCTGCACCCTTCGTCCTCCAGCCATCCTCTGCCCTACTCTGGCTGAGCCCAGGGCTTTTATGGACCTCAGAGGGGAGGAAGTGTGTGCTGACTGGTCCATGGGCGGCCATGAGCAGGCTGGAAGAGGCACCCCGAGTTCCCACTCTGGTGGGAGAAACTGGCAGCCCAGTCCCCAGCCTTCAGGCCCTCCACTGCCTGAGGGTGGGGCCTTATTGGGGACCCCACCCCTTCTGTCTAGGGCTCTTGTCTGCCTCCTGCTGCCATTCATGGCCCTGGGGCTTGGCTCCAACCCCACTCTGAGATTGGAGAGGGTGCTGGGAGCCGAGAGAAGCCAGACAGTGGGAGCAGACACCCCTGAGCCTGCAGGGACGGGGGGTGAGGGGGGACCCTCCTGGGGTGCCCAAGGGCTCCCAAGGGTGCAGGCTGCAGAGATCTCCAGGTCCTGTACTTGGGAGGGCAGCAGCAGCTGCACCTGGGAGCTCCCGCCCCACCAACATGGAAGGGACAAGTTTCCTGCTTGTTCCCTGCTTCTACCGACTTCCTGAAGCCGGAGGCCCAAGTCTGCAGCCACAGGTGCTGCAGCTGCAGCTACACCTGGGAGGGCAGATCCTACTTGTTCCCAGCTCCCCCAAGAGCACAGGGAGGCTCGGATCCACAGTTGCAGTTTGTGCTGCTGCAGCCCCTGTCGGGGCTCCTGTCTGCAGCTGTGGTTTGGGCAGCTGCGGCAGCACGGGGAGCTCCCATCCCAACTCAGAAGGGGCGGGGCTCCCACTTGCTTCCTGGAGCTTGCAGCCCCAGCTGCACTTCCCTGCTGCAGCCGGCATGATGGCAGCAGCCACTGCCATCGAAAGGATTCAGTGTCTGTGAGTGCCTGTTCCTCATGAGTAGCGCCTTCTTCCTGTGTCTTCACAAAAGGGGCAAACAGGTTCCCTCAAGTCTTTTTTATAAGGGCACTAGTCCCATCTCCCAAAGATCTTACCTTCTAATACCATTACCTTGGTGATTAGGTTTCAACATGTGAAGTTTGGGGTATACAAACATTTAGACCATAGCAGAGATTTGGCAAAACGTTGACATTCTCCCCTCTAGGTAGATAAGGCAGTGTGGGAGGAATGAAGATATTCACATTTCTGTCTATATATTTCTTGTACTTGATATTATTTGAATAATTTATAGTAAGAATGTATTAAATATTACTAGTATCAATTTTAAAGGCATTAATATAAACAAAAAATACAACTGATGGTATGAACCTGCCAACAGGGTTGCTGAGCCTGTGATTCCAGCTCTTCTTCCATGCTACTAGACAGAAGACAACTAGAGAGGATATAAATATATATACAGGGCAGGTTTGGTGAGGACAAATTACATATGACCCATTGTCATTCGACCAGGAGACACTTCCATGTCTCAGTGAAACACTATGTAGTACAAAACAGGTCCTTCAGCAAGAAACAAATATATTTAAATCCTCTCTGTATCTCACATACATATGCACACAAAGACACATATTCATTTATTCCCCAGGTGTTTGTTGATTATAGACCTAATTATAATGCTGCCATGTGAAGTGGTAACATTTTCTCATCACCCTGTATAGGTAAAAATATGCATTTTATCAAACTTGCTGGGTCACCATGCCAGCTGTTAATACCGCATGGATCTGCTTCTATTGGTGATGATGGATGATTTTAGAAAATTTTAGATGAGCTGTTCTTCTTCACCCCACACCCACCTCAGGCTCCAACTGGTTATGCAGAGCTGAAGGGAGCAGGTGTTAGGGTGAGAGAGAGTTTAGGAAGGATCTATGCAAAGATATGTGTAGTATAGCCATCCCACTTTAGCTGTAGAAAAGAACTAGTCTAGATCAATGTTTATGAATTCATTTGTTTGGGAGGTAATGGGTTGTCACAAGAAGGAAATAGAACATAGGGTCAACAGATTTTATAGGGGTGTTTGTAGCTTCTATAGATAGGGCAGTGGAACTGACATCAAAAAGAGGCAAAAATTGAGAGCAGTGAGAAAAGCAGGATCTGAGAAAACGGCAGCAGAGGTTGGGTCAGTTGCCTCAAGTTAAAAGAACGCAGACTAGTTTAAGAAAATATAGGTGCATGATCCAGAGAAAAGATAATAAAGAACTTTAGGGGTGGGGTAGGAGCCAAACAAAGACTTTTGCAGGCCTTAAGCACCAAAAAAGATTAAGAGGTGCTCCAACATTCTTCCCATACGAAATTCCTAATAAAAAATAATACTAATGCAAAGCCAAGTAAAATATAGAAATTAGCAAAGTTTTAACAAATATTTTGAAAAATATATTGCCTTACTTTTTCTGGTATATCAAGCATATTCTTAGGCTACCTACTGGGTCGTCTGTAAGATTAGCTTCAACTGTGAGGCTGAGGCTGTGTACCAGCCTGAGAAGATTCTTGTCCTCAGGAACAAGAACACTGAGAGTCCACCTAGCTGGCTTGAGGCCTAAAGAAAGGAACTTATCTTAAAGGATGGTAAAACTACACTGGGCCACTTAAGGTAGGGGTGGGATAGGTATTGGGTAATTTTGGAGAACAAACATGAAGAAGCCGAGAGAACAGTTGGTGGGAACTATTCTATTCACTAGTGGAAATATGAGGTGGCCATAACCAAAGGGAATCTCAAATCTGCCATGAGAGGTGCTGAGATTGCCTCTCCATAACTATGAAAGAGGTTAAATAAGTCATCTCTAATGAGGGATGTCATCTGGTTTCAAAATCTGTGCTTTATATCTCCACTGCCTACCTTTAATTGCTTTCTTCTGCAGGTCTTCAGGAGGCCCCAAGACCAGCAGGCATATAAGCAAAATGGAACATAGACCCTGGAAGCAACTTTCCTGTGTTAGCAAGCTCAGCAGTATCCTCATACCATGCGACTTTCCAACAGCTGCTGCCCTATCCTCAAAGCCTCTGCCCGGCATGGACTGGGGCACTCAGAATGGTATCCCTTGATATAATGCATATACGATGGCACTGTCGACCACCTCCTCATGCCTAAACATTTCTCAGTTTTCAGATTTAGAGTCTCAAAACTGTTTCCACAGTATTGAACTCCCAGTTTTCTAAACCCCAACATGTTTCTTTCTTGATCACAGGTCGTCTTTTCGGATGACAGCATCCTGGTTTGAATCCAGGGCTAAAAACCATTGAAGTCAAATTAAAACATACTTTTATGATGATAAATTTATTAAAGTTAATAATTCAACTCACTGTTTGCTTGTATTTGTAACTTCAAAAAATTATTTTTGGGGCTTTAAAATTCATTACTCTCACATAAGTTCTATTTTAATGGGATCAATCTGATGAATTTTAGCTCTGAAGCAAGCCACATCTTTGCACTGGGACAGTCCTATTCCCTAAACACAAATGGATTATTCCATTCTCAAGTGGGTTCTATTTGTGAAAATAGTGGGTTCTCTTTGTGGGATGGTCATGCATTGCTTGAACTTCAGAGAGTAAAAGCCATTGTACCATCACTTTCATTCAACTATATTGGATATTCAAAAAGAACATTTAATTAACAGAAAAAGACTTAATAATCCCGTATCTTTTAGGTCAAAATTTCAAGGTAGTCCTATCAAAGAAATATACTTTTGAAGTAATCTGCCTTTGCACTCTAACTAGGTAAGATAAACTAACTCAATTCTGGCAAATAAGGTGGAAATATTGAAGTATTTCCATTTATCAGTTACGCATTTTTAGAAGAAGTCTGTTGTTTTTCTGTGGTATTAGACATGCAAATGAAGCAAGCCTCCCTCTGCCTCTAACTTGGTTTGGTTTATATGTACCAGATCATCTCAAAGGAGTTATAGTGGATCCATGTGATATGAAATGAACCATATCTAACCGGCCTAAGATACACATGGTGAAATGGGCCTGATCAGAGAAGTCTGAACTAGAAAACTAAGATGACATACTATTAGGAAAAACTCCAAGTTCAGGAGCTATTGGTGGGTCATTCTATGGGAAGACAAATGGTGAGCTTCCTAACATACTGTAATTTATTTAGTGGGTGCAGGTAATTGCGTTATTTATACTCTTCCATTCATAGCACATCATCATCAATGGTCTGTGGAACTGGTCTTCCTTTATCTTTTATTTCATTCATTCGACACACATTTATGAAATATTAATATACGCCACATGACAAGTATTTTTTAGGAAGGAGGGATACAACATTGAGAAAAACAAAGATCTTTGTTGTTACAGAGTTTACATTCCAGCAAGGTCATAAAGACAATAAATAATATAATGAATAAGTAAATTACATAGCATGTTAGAAAATGATGTGTGCTATGGAAGATCTGATAAATTCCTTCCCAAATAAGATACAAACAAATGCAGATTTTAAAAATCAGAATGTTGGGGAATCAGGAATCATACCTTTCAACTGGAATCACATTTAAAAAGTTACTTCATTCTTAACTCACATTAAAAAAGTTACTTCATTCTTAAGCCCCAGGGCAAACATACATAGAAGAGAACACATGAGGACAAAGATAGAAACTTGGAAAGACATGCTCTGTTTCAGCAATTCTTAGAGTTCCAAAATATTTTAACAGTACACTTAAATAAGCCCTTGGATAATTTTAGAGGGACATTGCTTAATCATTGACTGCAGTTATTGTCTTTTATACCATAATGTAATTTTTTATCTTCAAATTGAAGTCAGACAATTTTAACCAGATCTTAAGTTTAAATTGTAGACCACTCCAAGCACAAAAAGGCCCATTTCAACTGCTGTTAAATGCAACATTGACAGAAATGCAGACAGGAAAGCCCTATAGTCTATTTAATAAAGTGCACTCCATGACCCTAGCAAACCCAGTAAGCAGCATTCATGCCACAGTCCTATCTTATCTGTTTTCCCCATTAGCTGCAAAGCCCTTAAAAGCAGGAACTATGTTTTATTTTTTGAATTCTTGGACTCTAGCTCAGTGCCTAGCATATAATAATTAATTTAGAAATATTTAAAGAATGAATAAATGACTGTTCTGTAATTCTATGAGTGATAGAATTGAAGGGGTTGATAAGGAGTTGGAATTTCTTATTTAAATAGAAACATAATTTATATGGCCTCCACATTTCAGATCTATAAATCTCTGGTTTTTAATGGTAATATTTTTGCTCTCTGGAGTCCATGACTGCCTTGTCTCTTCTGCTCAGCTGCAGATAGTGATGCAGAACTTTGCTCCTTAGTGCAGCTAAAACTGGGTTCTTGTCACATGACCAGGAAGAATTAAGAACACGGACACATTGAAGGGTGAAGGGAATGAAATTTATTGGGTGAAAAAGGAAGAAAAAAACTTCCAGCAAAGCGAGAGGGGATCCTGCTAACAAGGACTCCCACTTCACCAACTGATTCCAGGCCACACACAGAACTGCAGAGGCTAGGCTCCTCACCCCTGTACACAGCATGAACTTGCCCTGGCTCCACCCCATTCTCCCAGTGTGCAGGCAGGTCAGAGATTCCCTGGGGACCCTCTCCCTTATCTGCCTCCTGCATCTATCAACAGGAAAGACCTGCATCCTCAACATTTAACCCTGACTAGTTACTGACTCAAACTGAACTCATACTGGAATCCCATTTTCATCAGCATGTGTGTTTGTTTTGTAAACAAAAAATAAAATCTTAATTCCTCCAACCAACTGAACAAACCCGCTCTTGGCCAGTGAGATCCCATAGAAACCTGAAAAACTGCATCCCAGGCCATGACTGGAAGGGAGGCTGGACAAACCTCATTATACACAACTGACCAGCACTAACATTAAAATAGAAATCAAAAGACTGACGAAGCAGACTGTACCAAATTCCATCCTGTCTTTAGTATAGCACACATGAAAGCAGATCTTGAAGGAAATCAAAATATTTTACCCCAAAATATATTTGACGTATTTTGTTATGGCCCTGCAAAGCCATCTTTTGTGGGGGAAATTTGCATTTATAGAGAGCCTCCATTAATGCCGCCAGGCATTTCCCAGATCTAGCAGAGATTAAGAGTTTGACACCTTTTTTTTTTTTTTTTTTTTTTTTTTTGAGACAGAGTCGTGCTCTGTCACCCAGGCTGGAGTGCAGTGGCGTGATCTCAGCTCACTGCAACCTCCACCTCCTGGGTTCAAGCAATTCCCTGCCTCAACCTCCTGAGTCACTGGGATTACAGGCATGTGCCACCATGCCTGGCTAATTTTTGCATTTCATTAGAAATGGGGTTTCACCATGTTGGCCCAGCTGGTCTTGAACTCCTGACTTTGTAATCTGCCTGCCTCAGCCTCCCAAAGTGCTGGGATTACAGGTGTAAGCCACCATGTCTGGCCGAGTTTGACAACTTTTAAGGTCCAAAAAGAAACATTTACCATTTATTCTGTCTGAGGACTGCTACCTGAAGGCTTCAGCTACATAACAAGAACCTTGGTTTCCACAACCCCTCTCATCTTAAGCATTTCTTTCTACTGACTGAAAGTCTTTAGACAAAGCGTAACTCTCTCAATCGACTGCTACTCAGAAAAATCTTTGAATCCACTTATGATCTGTAAGCATACCCCCAACCCACCTTCAAGATGTTCCACCTTTCTGGGCCAAACCAATGTATACCTGAGGTGTGTTGATTTATGTCTTTGCTCGTAACTTTTGTCTCCCTAAAATAGGTAAAATCAAACTGTAAGTCAATCACCTCAGGCACACTTGAGACTGTTCCCCGGGCCATGGTCACTCAAATTGGCTCAGAGTAAGCCTCTTTAAATACTTCAGAGTTTGGGTTTTTTTCACCAACAGTATGTTGAAGTGGAATGGAATGGAGTGAAGTGAGGGTGTTAAGGGAAGATGTAAAGTAGCCTAGATGCTCTCATCTGATACTATTAGAGTGAACTATGGTTATCTATTCAAGATATTGTCTGCTTGATTCATATAGCTGAACTTCTGCCTTATAGTCTATAGAAGGTGCTATGGTGTGCCACCCAGATCCTCCATTCAGGAAGGCCATCAACCAAAGGGAGCTGCCTTGCCCAAGATTACAGCCTTTCTTTGGGGGGTAGCCCATATCTAAGAGCTGATCAGCATGGTAGCAAAAGCCCAAGTCTTATTGCCTTATTGGGACATCTTTGAACAACCATTCAAGTTTCAGGGCTCTATGAATTGAATGAGATTTCAATTATGGTATTGAGTGAGACCTCTGTTACAAAGGCACTACAACTTCACTTTTCCTTCTGCTGAATCATCCTTCCCTCATATCCTTGTAAGCATTGTTCCCAAGAGCACTCTCCAATAAACTACCTCCATTCAAAATTTCAAACCAGTTTGTTTTCCTGGAAACTTGTCCTATAGTAAAACAGTGCTACCCACACTCCAATGATCCACCTGAATCTAGAGTTTGTTTCAAATCTTAGCCAACATGGCTGGTGATAATAATCTCTGTGAAGACCATCCCTGTCCTCTCCCACAAATAGTTCGCTCTGTTACAGGAGGTAGCTAGTCAGACATGAGCAGGGCAGGAAAGCCTTCCCCACCTACCCCCAACCACCAGTAGGAATGTCAGCCAACAATTACATGATGGTCAGGCAGTTGTAAAACTGTCTCTCTAAAATAGTAATTGAATGCAGCCAGTGCCAGGGAAAGGCAGTCTCCCATTAGATAGAAAAAAACCCTGAAACTGTTGATCAGCAGCTTTCCAATAAGATCTCAGGAGTTGGGTGGGTGGGCTTAAGCATGTGTACTAAGAGGCAAAATGGTGGAGTTTAACTGGTGTATGACCTTATAGGAACACTCGACTGGAAAGGGAAAAACGCATTAAGCGAGCATGTGTACAACTTCAGTAAACATGCTCCCAATGCAGCCCTCCCAGTGGCTGTCAAGCCACTGCGCATGCAGACAGCCCACCCCAAGGGAAGCATCAAGGGAGAAGGGATTCAATCCCCTGGAAGCATGCCAACGTATAAAACCCCCAAGTCAAAGTCAAACGGTGCACTTCTTGGTCCTCTTCCAAGTGTACTTTACTTCCTTTTATTCCTGCTCTAAACTTTTTAATAAACTCATTCCTGCTCTAAAACTTGCCTCAGTGTCTCATTCTGCCATATTCCCCTTTGTTGAATTCTTTCTTCTGAAGAGGCAAGGATTGAGGTTGCTGCAGACCTGTATGGATTCACCACTGCTAACAGATCCTATATCCCATACCCTTAGTAAATGGGATGATAAACCATTACCTGTAAGGTTTAGAAGATTCTACTTGCCTAGAAACTCCACCACTGCACCCCATTTAGTAAGAGAACTGGCCAAAAAAACCATTTAGACACTGATTTGAGCTTCTGGCTACCAATTTTGGATTTGACCTGCATTCTGGATTAACACAAATTATTGGACTTCACGTTATTATTGGATCAACATTTCTCACTATCTGCCTCCTCTGCCAATTAAAATTCCACTTTACATCCAACCACTACTTTGGCTTTGAAGCTGCCAAGCTATAAGTGAATTTATAGCCATTATTTGGCTCATTTCAAAATTGTTTTTCCTTTCCTAATGACTATACATACATTGCTTGACTGAACCGACAAGGATAGTAAATCCAACTTTCTCTACTACTTTGCACTGACATGCATTCATATACGATGTAATATTTTGATATAACTCAGTGTCTCTAATCTTCTTCACATAGAACATTCCCCAGAAAAGCTCTAGAGAGCTCTCACTCTGTCCTTTATGATGTGAAATATGTATTTTGGCATAGATAAATATATAAGAATAAGAGATCTAAGATATTAGGATTTTCACACGTATGAATTACGCTTGGTAAATAAAATGTCAAGTTAAATCCTGTGACTCACTTCCAGTTTTAGAGGCTTAGGAAACAAGAGCACAAAGATAACATGTAAAATAACAATTGTCACCACACTGTTTTATGTTAATAACTTTTTTAAAAAACAAAGAGAATAATTTGTAGAGACTCCATCAATAGAGGATTGGATAAATAGATTATGATACATTGACAAAAGTATGATAATTTGTAGAGACTCCATCAATAGAAGATTGGATAAATTATGATACATTGATAAAAGTATGCAACCATGAAAATGATGGTATAAAATACATTTATTTATATGGAAAGAGGTTCGTATAATAAAGCTGAATTTAAAAATCAGTTTATTAAACAATATGAAAGATAGGATTCATTTATATAAGATATATTTGGCACGGACATATAAAGAGATAGCTAGAAAGAAGATCATCACCATATTACCAGTGATTTTCTCCTAGTGGTAGAATTTAGAATGACATTTTCAGAGTTGCTTGAATTTTTATGATACATATTCAAAAACAAAATTACTTTATTGTGAACTTTTCCTCCCAACAATCCTTCTATCCTTCTGCCATTTTCCCATTCTCCCATCCCTTTTTTATATATTCTCCAAAGAAGAGGATCCAAGCTCCTGTTGATAGAAGTATTATTCATAATAGCCAAAAGGTGGAAGGAACCCAAGTGTTGATCAATCAATCAATAGAAATATGAAATATGCACACAATAGAATATTATTCAGCCTTAAAAAGGAAGGAAATTCTGACTTATGCTACAACATGAATAAACCTTGAGGATAGCATGCTAAGTGAAATAAGCCAGTCACAAGTAGACAAAAACTGTACGATTACTTATATGAAGTACATAGAGTTGTCAGAAAGTAAAGAGACGAAAAGTAAAAAGATTCCTTGTGGCTTGGTTGTGGGGTTATTATTTAACTGGTACAGACTTTCTGTTTTGCAAGATAGAAAGAGTTCTGGAGGTAGATGGCGGTGATGGTTGCACAATGTGAAAGTATTTAATGCCACTGAACTGTGCACTTAAAAATGGTTAAAATGGTAAATTTTATGTTATGTGAATTTTATCACAATTAAAAAATAATGAAAGAATTTTAACAGAAAAAGGAGATTTGACTTTTCTCATGCGGTCTCACTGGAATATCCAAACACTCTTCTTCCAGGGGAGTGGAGGACAGAGGATGGTAACCTGATGTGTGCCTCACAGAGGAAACATTTATGGTATTCTTTTCAGCTCCCAGAGGAGGTAGGAACAATGGTAGCTTTGTTAAGCATGCGAAGGGCAGAAGAACCACAGGGAAGAAGGAGAAAAGGCAAAAATTAATGCAGAAAAATAAAAGGGTATGTTAATTCAAGCACACAGGATACCTGCCTCCAATGTTTCTCTTGTACCAGTAAGGAAGTATAAACACCTCTCATCCACAAAAGACAGAAGATGATGCTAGCTCAGAGAAATACTCCCTGATAAATCCTGTTATAATGATCATTTCCCAGTTCGAATTAACACACGATGATGACCAAACCCAACAGATCTACAGCTACTCTGTAAAGATTTTGTGATGGTGATGTCCTTGGAGTTTATGACAAATGGAGCAAGTTTTATGTTTAAGGAGACTGGTTGAAAAATGGAGCATAAACAGGGTTCATTGTGGTAAAAGAAGGGGAACCAAACACTGGACTTAACTGTTAGAAAAATTCACTTGGCTTCCAATGCTGAGATGCTGGTGGGATGCCCTGGCAGCAAAGGAGGTGGCATAAACTAAACCTGGTCTACTAGTGAGGAGCCCTGCTTGCCAAGCAGATCCCAACTCATGAAAATGCCACCTTTTACCCATGCTTCTGTGAGAATCATCCAAATGATTCTTCTAGGTCTTCTTCCCTTCTGCTGCTTCCAAAGCAAAAATCTGTTTTGACCCTCAAGTACAATTTGAACCTGCTGACCCTGAGTGATTCTAATTTCCCTGAACGGTTGGTGCTTCTTTTGGGCTGGACCAGCAGAGAGAACCATTATACAATTTTGCCTTTCTTTAGTATTCCAGTGTGATAGGCATACTGGGCTGGGATATATCATGTCTTTAGAGCAAAGGAGACTCTAATGGCTAATGAAGAGGTTTGAGAGATAAATACAACCGTTTTTATGGAAAGGGATGTCATCTGCCTAGGTGGTGTTGAAAGGCAAGAAGTTTGGGGTGTGAATGGCCAAAAGTTCCTTTCTTTGGATTCTAAGTAGGAGTAAGAGAAAGCTAAAGAGGAATTTGGGGCTAGGTCAACTAGAAAGCCTCTGACATAATATCTTAGTATTTTGAAGATTTGAGAGAATGCTGACTGGTTGGTGAAACTCAGCTAATGTTTTTCACTACAGATCTCATGCTTTGCTAACAACAGGTTCTAGACAGGTCCAGATATTTAAGAGCCACAGCCAAACAAACTGGAATATTCAGAATTAAACTTAAACTAACTCACTATCTAAGTTACTCACTGAGAATACGAAGTGCAGGAAGCTAACAAATTAATGATATAAATTTGTTAAACTTCTGTTTTATTCTCTTAATTCTACTACATTTTTTGTACCCTTTCTGTAAAACTTCAACTCGGTCTCTGCTTCAGATTCTAGCACTCACGGCTTGTGCAAGAATCCAGCAGTTAGTTCAGTTGCTACTTCTCTTTTTAACAAACATTAAAGTCATTGCTTGCCTTTTCCAAATCAAAGGGATTCTCTGCCATATCTGGCTGAGGAGTATTTCTCTCGTAAAAAATACTTTATGTATAGATATTTATTAGCTCTATAACCTTAATTCACATCTGAAGGGATTTGGCCAATTCGTCTTATTCCTTATATTTGGTTTGGAATGTTTTATTCCAACTGATTGTCAACCCTGTCTTTTGTTAACTGTTCCTATCAACATCTATTTTTTTCAGATACAATTTCCCATCAGCATACAGAGAGTGGTTAGATAACATTTAAATAGATTCACATACTTCGAGAGAAGAGTCTGCTAGACCCAGGCACTGCTAGAGAGATCAAAGGCAAAGTTTCTTGTCCTTGCTCAATGTGTATCCAGACACGCAAACAGCAACAACAGCCCAAGGCAGAGGGTGATAAAGGTCACTGGGCTAAGTGAAGGATGGGATCACAATTACTGCAGGAATCAGAAAAAGCTTAAGGCAAGACGTGAACTGGAGCTACACTCTGGAGGATGGAGAGCAGAGATGGAGAGAAGGGAATTCTGACCGCAGAAAAGCATAAGCCAAAGACAGCAGGTAGAAACCAGGGAGTGTCCAGGTACAAGAAACAGTCCAGTCTGGCCAGAATGCAGAATATTTGAGGGGAAAATGTCAGGAAAGGAAGGAAAGAAAGGTTAAGGCTGCAGATTAACTATAAATGGGTTCTGAAGAGACCGTCAGTGAACTCTCAAGTGAAGTGATTTTAGGAACGGAATACTGAAATGTAAATGTGACAATCACTTGCTTCATACCATGTTAGGTGATTGGCAACTTAGGGTCAGAAATTAGCAGCTCCTATTCAAGCACTGAGCAGAGAAGAAAGCGGTTCTTCACACTGGTGCAAGGATCTATTGCCCTGAGGTTCATGCCTCTCTGGTGCAGACAAAGCCCCAGGCTCCTAATCGCCTCTGATCATAAAACCATTGCCCCTTGTTCTAACTCGGTGGTCACCAAACAATCTTACCATGTCGCTTTTACAATGTTTATTCATTGTAAACTCTACAGCAAGGTATATGAGGCCACACACACAGATCCAAATGCAGCCTCCTTGACCATTCTTACCTCTTTAATCCCTACCCGTAATTAACTGCAGCGGAGATGAAGGAGGCTAATCTTAGAATTGATCTGGCTCTGGGCTTGGGGCTGAGATACTCCCACTGAAATGGGGTTGACTTGGGAGTTACAGAGCACAGAGCCAAGGGAATGCCAAACACAGCACTGGAAGTAAACTCAGAATCTAAATGCAACCAATGTGTCTAGCCACAAGGCTGCACAGCGAAACAGAAGCCAAACATGGAAACTAGAGTTACTCAGGCAGACAAGCTTACTTCATATTGTGTGTAGGAGGCAGACCCTGGAGAAATTTCAAGGTTTTGGAGCATTTTCCCAGAGACTTCTTTACATGGTTATCTAAGGTTTGGGGATAATAATATATCAAAACAGCTCATAGAGATGTGAGGTTCCAATGAATTAATGTCTGACATCACTTACGAATGAGGAGAAAACTACTAACGGAAAGTGACGACCTTCCAGGAATCTTTATCTTTGTATTTCCCTCTCTCTATCATGCACATCTTCTCCCCTCAGCCCCTTGTCAAGCTCCTCTTTCACCCTTCCAAACCAGACTTAAATACAATGTTCTCTTTGAAGCTTTGCCTGGTTCTCCCTGGCAGAAAGATGTTTCCTCCTCTGAGTTCACAAAGTGCTTTGTACATAATCTTACAGCCAAAGAGACCATCTTTTCCAAGCCAGAAGTTAGTGCATATATTTTGGAACATATGAGGGACAGTATTGTAAACGGATACTGTTTAGGAAAATCAGGTTGATGAGCTTACCATATTTATTGCATTCTATCATAGCCTATAGTGTCTTGGTTTCATGTGTTTCTGCCTGACTTAGTTTCATGTTTCTGAAGAAAAGGAATTATATTCATTTACCTTTGTAGCTGTTCTCACATTAGCAACATGCTTGACAGATGATAGTTTCTTGGCTTGTCGGTCAATAAATATTTATGGAACAAATAATCTGTTTTTAAAATATATACAATAATATTACAGTATTCCATGTCTTAGTTTGTGTTTAATACTATATCTAGTCTATAAAACTTCTTTTTAACTAAAAATAATAACTTTTAAAATCTATTTTATCGCACACGTGTTTTAAGCCATTTTGTTTTCAAACTCCAATCACGAAGCGTGAATTATTTTATTTTTTCCTTAATAAGAATCAAAGCATGCAAACAATCACATCCTTGTATCCACCTCTGCCTTTAAAAAAAAATGTTAACCTCTGCAAATCAGCAAAGTTACCTTTCAGGAGGCAGAGCTGGGATGGGAGAAGAAACTAAGATAAATTGGCCAAATTATGTTGGAGGTGAACCAAGGTCAGAGCTCTAGAAATGGATCTCAGTGTGAACTGCAACTCCAAGAAGCAAGAGAAGAAAACAAACAGTAGGGGTTGCCAGCAGGATGAGGGTAAGAAGCAGGATCTGGTTGGATGAGAGAACCTGGCTGAGGGAGATGATTCAGAAATTAATGCCATGCCCCCAACGGTGTGCTGAATGACCCCGCTTTTGAGGCGCTTAGTGTGTGGTGAGGGAAAGGGAGTGAGTGACATAAAGCAGCTCTGCAGGGCGGGACCCAGTGAACCTGGCATCATTTTTAGGGTGTTCCTCTCCTTCATAGAGCCTAAAGGATGCACCAAGCTGTGCATCAGTAATTATTGCTCTGCTGTCTCCATTGTTAGAGGCCATTTTGGGCTACTATCCTTTTGGCGTTTCTTTAATGATATCGGGAATCAAGTTCTGGGATACCATTGTATTAGTTTGAATACTAGTTCAGCAGCTGAAACAAAGGACAGAAAAAAAAAGTAGTTAAAATAAGAGAGAGGTTTCTTTCTCTCTCAGGAACAGTCTGAGAGTAAGCAGCCCAGTCTGGACATGGAGGTCCTGTGGTGGCAAGCACCCAGGCTATTTTGATCTTTGTTGCTCTTCCTCCTCAACATACAGCTTCTATCTCATGGTCAAAGGTGGCTGCTCTAGTTCCCTGCCCTGAATTCACATTTGACCTTCAGGAACATGAGAAGGAAAAGAGAGTGTATGCCTCTCTCTCTTTTCTTTTCTTTTTCTTCCTTCCTTCCTTCTTTCTTTCTTTTGAAGGAGAATGTGTATTATTTTAACTATTTTTATGTACAGAAAACTCAACAGTGTACATTTTACCCAGTTTGGTAGCAAGTTCTTCAGCCTTTGCCTTTTCAAGCTTGGCAATGCAAGCCACAGACCAGGGACCCAGAATATTGCCTCCCCAGTGACAGCGGATCTCATCGTATCAGTCATTGTAATTGGTCTTGATAGCTTCCACCAGTTTAACCAAAGATCATTTGTCTCCTGAGTTAACCTGTGTGAAGGCGACAGTGGTGCAGGTCTTCCTGTGGACTACGTGTCTCAGTTTTGCCTTCCCCTTGATAATGCAGTAAGGAATCCCCATTTTGTGACACAGGGCAGGCAGAAAGACAACCAGCTTGATGGGATACACATTGTCTGCAGTCACCACGTGATTATGCTCCTTTCATTTGAAGGGCAAAACCTAGAGGTTGCACACATGACTTCTACTGACCCATTGGTCAGAATCCAGTCACATGCTCTGCCCACTTTCAGAAAGACTGGGAAATGTGGTCTTAAGCAGAGTGGCCACAGAAAGTGAGAACAGATAACAGAGGGACTTTTCTCTGTCACAGAGGCATTCAGGCTCTCTGCTGTGTATACTGTTGCCCTTTTCTACCCAGAGCTAAAGGCGTTTTAGAGAATGAGGAAAGAAACCAGAACGTTGCAGAGGTCTGGCCTAGGGAGGGCTGAGCATTTCCCAAAGTGTATACCATAGACCAGTAATAAAGAGAGGTTAATGAACTTGGCAGAAGCCTGGATTAGACAAAATAAGAAATATTGGTTCACCACATAGATTCTTAAGCTCAAAAACTGCTTTTAAATTTTACAAACATCTAATAGGGATAGTATATAACCTTAGAATCATCTTTTCTATAGTCCATATTTTGCTGGAGATCATCTCATGAGAGTGATCCATCTCTACAGAACATAAACAGATAGGTACTACTCTAATTATTTAACTGCAGTCCTTTGTTCTGTCTTCTTTTTTTCTGGGGTCCAGGCCTTATTTCTGCTTTTTCCAATATCTGCATTCAGAACTGTGTACCTGTTCCCTGTGTACCTGTTCTGCTTCACATACTCAGAAGCTCTGCTTTATTTTCTGACCAACTCACCCTCACCCTTCTCATCTCCAACCCACTCCCTCCTCCATCACCTCCTTGGAATTCTTAAAATTTCCTGGACCAAGAATTTTTTTTATGCCCTTGTGTGAATTTGGTCAGTGGCTACTGGCCCTCTCTCTCAGGCCACTGCTCCTGTTCACTTTTGCCCACCCTCCTTAAGGTAGAACTCAGAAATACAGATGTGGGCTTCTAATGCAAAAATATATATACATTTTTTATATATTTATATATATATACTTTATATATAGTTTATCTATATACTTTATATATACTTTATCTATATATATTTTATATATAAAGCATATATTTATATAAATATATAAAGTATATTTATATATAAAATATATATATATACACACACACACATACATATTAGGCCAGTTCTGCACCTGAAAAAGTGAGCAAGCAATTGGAGTGGGAGGGGAGCTGCCAAACTTCGTGTTTTGAGAAAACAAAACAATTGTTTGACTAATTGAAGTTCCCACTGTTTCTGTTACTGCAGCATCAGATCAATAAACAGTCATCATTTATTGAAACATAATAGGATTTGAAAGGAATAAAAAAATTGTAAAATAAGATCTCTAGAATTCAGGAAGTTGTGGTCTGGATAAGGAGAAAGAATAAAAAGACCTCATACTGATTCCTGAGATCCCACAACAAAGAAGCCAGCTTACCTGATCATCCTCTAACAAAGCCCACCAAAAGACAAGCCCTGCCCCCGCCATTTTGCTTTCAATCAATATTTTAGTACCTTACTTGTAAATACCAACAATCACAAGCCATTCAACGACAATTTCTAACATCAAAGAAAGAACCCAAGATAAACAAATAGGTAGAACAAACATATAGAAATTGTGAAGAACACAGAAGGAAATGTCAAAAACCATTTAAAAGGTAAGAGTATATTGCTTTCCTAAAACAAGAATATAATGTTATGAAAAGAAACAATCAGAACACTATCAAAAGTTCTTGAAAAGTAAATTGTGAGCCTAATTTTTCTGAAACCCAATAGAAGGGTTCTATGATATAAATCAAATAAGTTTTCCATAAAGTAGACCAGAAAAGAGAAAAACTTAAAAAACAGGAGAAAAAAGAAACCTAACACCATAAGTCAGAGGACGAGAAAAGAGAAAAATGAAAGAAAGGAAATTATCTAAGAAATAGCTCAAGAAAAATTTCCCCAAACAAGCCCTAGCAAATGCCCATCAAAATGAAAGAAAAAAAAAGAGACATATAAAGACATGTTATCACAAGATTTCCCACCACTAGGTTAAAATCTTCCAAAAAAGTTTAATAGATAGATCACTTCTAAATTAGCAGGAATCGGAATGTCAGCAAGTTTCACAATGGCAACACTGGTAGTTAAAAGACAGTAGAGTATATACGATAATTTTTTTTTCTTTATTTTGAGATGGGCTCTCTATATGTTACCCAAGCTGGCCTTGAACTCCTGGGCTCATGTGATCCTCCTGCCTCAGCCTCCTGTGTAGCTGGGATTATAGGCATGTGCCACCATGCCAGGCTTGATCAATTGATTTTTGACAAGGATGTCAGGACCATTCAATGAGAAAATGATGATGACGTATTTTCAATAAATTGTACTGAGAAAACAGTACAGTACAGTATCAAGATGATAAGGGTCTATGCACTTATCATCTTGATAAACACTTAAACAACAGAAAACAGGGTTCGAGAGCAGAGAACCCGGTCTGACCACAAACTTACCAGGGTGGAGTTTTTCCCCACCCTAGTAAGCCTGAGGGTACTGCAGGAGACCAGCACGTATCTCAGTCCTTATCTCAACCGCATAAGACAGACACTCGCAGAGCGGCTGTTTATAGACTTCCCCCCAGGAATGCATTCCTTTCCCAGGGTATTAATATTAATATTCCTGGCTAGGAAAATAATTTAGTAATATCTCTCCTACTTGCGTGTCCATTTATAGGCTCTCTGCAAGAAGAAAAATATGGCTCTTTTTGCCTGACCCTGCAGGCAGTCAGACCTTACGGTTGTCTTCCCTTGTTCCCTAAAAATCGCTGTTATTCTGTTCTTTTTCAAGGTGCACTGATTTCATATTATTCAAACACACATGTTTTACAATCAATTTGTACAGTTAACATAATTATCACAGTGGTCCTGAGGTGACGTACATCCTCAGCTTACATAGATAACAGGATTAAGAGATTAAAGACAGGTGTAAGAAATTATAAAAGTATTATTTGGGAACTGATAAATGTCCATATTAAAATGAAATCTTCACAATTTATGGTCCTCTGCCGCAGCTCCAGCCAGTCCCTCCATTCGGGGTCCCTGACTTCTGGCAACATGAGGTATCTAGAATAAGTAAATGCATAGGGACACAGTGGAATGGTGGTTACCACAGGACAAAGGGAGAGAGGAAGTGGAGAGATATTATATAATAGGGACAGACTTTCTGTTTGGGATGATGAAAATGTTCTGGAAATGGATAGTGGTAATGGTTGCACGGCAATGTGAATGTACTTAGTGACAGTGCATTGTACATTTTTGTTAAAATGGTGGATTTCATGTTATGTTTATTTTAACACAATGAACAAAATTTTCAATGAGAAAATACCTTCAAATTTCTAAAAACTAATGACTGTCAAAATAACATTTTATCATTCAAATCAAACTAACATTCAAAGATGAATGTAGAATAAAGACATCACTAGTCATGCCAACATTTGAAAAATGTATGTTCCATAAACTCTTTCCTGGGAAGCTTCTGAAAGGTGTTTTGGCACAGATCAGCTCTGGTCCTTCTTTCCTAAATAGAAGGAAACAAAGACAAGTAGCTTGATCAGGTATGTGATATGAAAAGCAGCCTGGATGCAGATAGCCAAAAGAAACATGACGTAGACTCTAGAGATAGCATGGATAATTCATGAAACACAAAAGAACTAGAAACAAAAAACCTTTCTGCTTAATATATTCAGAAGATTTGAAATGATATTATATAATATTTATAAAATAAACAAAATAAAAAGAAGACTATATAATTTTTTCAATATAACGACTACAAATAAAATCAAGAAGATCTCCTTAGAAGAATAGAAGGACAATCTAAAAGATCTGGTCAGATGAATATGAATCTTAGGAAGAAACCGACAGAGAAAATAAAAGGAAGGAAATCTTTAAAGAAGCAATAAATTTAAATTTTCCAAAGGTAAAGAAAGACATAATTTTTTTTTTTGAGATGGAGTTTCACTCTTATCCCCCTGGCTGGAGTGCAATGGCGTGATCTTGGCTCACTGCAATCTCTGCCTCCCAGGTTCAAATGATTCTCCTGCCTCAGCCTCCCAAGTAGCTGGGATTACAGGTGCCCATCACCACACCTGGCTAACTTTTGTATTTTTAGTAGAGACGGGGTTTCACAATGTTAGCCAGGCTGGTCTTGAACTCCTGACCCCAGGTGATCCGGCTGCCTTGGCCTCCTAAAGTGCTAGGATTACAGGTGTGAGCCACCATGCCCAGCCGAAAGGTATAATTTTTTAGAGGGAAAGTGCCCACTGAGCATCAACATAATTAATGAAAACAATAAAAATCCTCATGCTTCAACATTTTTATATGAAGTTTCCAGACACCAAAGACAAAAGAGAGATATTAAAGCTTTCAAAGAAAATAAAACAAGTCACCTGGAAAAGAATAAGAATTGGTTTGCCATCAAGTTTCTCCAGCAACACTGGATGTCCAAATATTTGTCTTTAAAATAGTTTTTAACCTAGAGTTCTATATACAGCACATTATCAGGCAAGTGTGAGGGGAGAAAAAAGTATTTTCAACAAAAAATCTTTCACTAGGAAATTACTTGGTGACAAACACAGCAAATAAAAGGTAAACTGAGAAAGACATGACATGGAATCCAGAGGACCCAACTCAGGAAAGCAAAGAGGAGAATTCTCAGACACTGGCTGTGAAGCTAGCTTAAGTTGGATCAAGGACTCCAAGAGGAGTCCTGGTCTCTAGGAAAGATACTATAGAGGAGATAAAATGAGTTAAAGATTGGAAACACTTGAAGATATGATAAATTGTAAGAAAATGAAGCAGAAAATTATCAACTCCAGGAAAAACAGAAAGTTATCCAAGAAACACATAGATCAAGTACTAAGCAAACAAAAACATCTTGAGATTTTAAGCAACTGATGCAACCTAAAAGAGAATAGCCATTTGCAACCTAAAAGAGAATAGCCATTTGACCTTGAAGCTAAGAACATTCTATTTAGCCTGTGGATGTTTCCACTGGACTCCCAGAAAAGAATGTAATCCCAGTCCTCAGCATAGCGTAGAACAATCAAAGTCATGTAAAACATGTATTGATTTTTACCTTTTAGAGCCAACTATGGACTCAACACAGAAGACTTGATTTTTGTTGCAGAAGCAAATGTAAATGTTAACAATTTCAACACAATGTAAAAGTAGAAAGATTTGCCTGGAATGTAGGATGAAATAAGCAGAGAGAAAAAAATAACAGAAAAAAATGAAGATGGCTGGGTGCGGTGTTCACGCCTGTAATCCCAGCATTTTGGAAGGCCCATATGGGCGGATCACCTGAGGTCGGGAGCTCAAGATCAGCCTGGCCAACATGGAGAAACCCCGTCTCTACTAAAAATACAAAAATTAGCTGGGCGTCGTGGCAGGTGCCTGTAATCCCAGCTACTCGGGAAGCTGAGGCAGAGAGAATTGCTTGAACCTGGGAGGCGGAGGTTGCAGTGAGCCAAGATCATACCACTGCACTCCAGCCTGGGTGACAAAGTGAGACTCCATCTCAAAAAAAAAAAAAAAAAAAGAGAAAGGCTGCCTTTTGCAAATAGGTGTTGAATGGCCGAAAAGGAGGAGTATAGCAATTGTAAACAAAAAACTGACCACCCCATCTCAAGAACCTAATTCTGTTTCTCTTAAACCAACCCACACTCTGTGTTTTCCTTTGATTGAGGCACTAGCTCCATTCCTCTTTGTTTACTGTCTTTAAAATAGCCTACTTTCCCAAGAATTTGGCCCTGATCCATTTTCCTGGAACTTACCCACCCAAATTGCTTGGGTCTCCTAGTAGGAAGCAATGCTGCTCCACCCTCCTCATTCTCAAACAACACACATCAGCACCTTCCTCACCACCACAGTTTCCTTTCTTCTGCAGAGGATAAAGGAAAATGCCACACAAAATTTGGGTTCCTTCTTCAGGGGATATCACAGTGCCCATGAACCCCTTCTCCCTTAATCTCTCTTGGCAGCTGGGTCATTTATCTGTGAGGTTAGCCTATGGCTTCTCTGGTGCCTGCCTGTCATTTCCATACTGTACCTTCCAAAACTGCATGAATTTTCTTCCTTGCTTTCTTCCTCCTGTATTAAGAGTAGCTCCAACTCCACTTTCCCACAGGCAGATCCTCTGTCTGCTCAATTATCCCTTTCCTGCTCCCTCCTGGGCCTGAATTCCTCTCCTCTTTATCCCACTGGTTGTCCATTGCTGGCTTCTCTTCCTGCCTGGATCTTAAGCATAGACCCAACAAAAAGATGTAAATAGCATTCAGGCAAAGAGAATAACTGTGAAAAGGCAAGACATGATTAATTGCCAGATGTATTGTGCAGACAATAATTGCCATAGGATGTCAGGGAAGACACATTGTGATCATGCTAATGAACCATTTCTTCTTCTCACCAGCAACCCTCATACTTACCTGTTGTCTCCTTAATCATTACATTGGTTCTCAAAGTGTGGTCCCTGGACCAGCATCAGCTTCTCCTTGTTAGAAATGCAAATGCTTGGGTCCCACCCCAGATCTGCTGGGAAGTAAGCTCTGGAGTAAGGTCCAGTAGTTTGCTTTAACAAGCTCTCCAGGTCATTCTAATAAACCTTAAGTTTGAAAGCTATTGTCTAAGTGTGCAAAATCTAGTCCAAACTCTTATTGCAAATAGTGGTCTCAGTTTAAAAAAAAGTTGCAATGATTTCTGTGAGCTTAAAGAGGTAATACATTATTTAATACTTCACAGCTTAGGGATCTGTATCTCATATCTGCCACAAAACCTACCACTTTCCAGAGGCCTCAAGATATCCATCTCCCTTTCTCTCCTCATACTTTCAGAGGGGAATTTCTTTTTTCTAGCTCTAAATGTTTGAAGACAAAAATCAAACGACCATGTCATATCTTTAAAGACAATAAAGATCAGAGATTGAGCTAGGATTTCTCTTCCTCATAAAAACTTTCTATTATTTAAATCTTCATGGAGGATATCAACGGTAAGAAGCAATTAGAGGCAGCTTAGCCCAACAGGTACTGTGCTGAGGGCTTTACATGGATTTGTACTTAATCTCCATTACAACCCTCTCAGGTAGGTAGTGGTATCCTTCACCATTCAGAGGAAGAAACAGACTCAATAGTTGAGCAGTTTTCCCTCAAGGTCACATAGCTTGGAAGTGGCATATTGAAGATCAGCTTGATACCATAGCTAATGGACTCAACTTATAAACTGAGAGTTTGTTATCATCCATTTAGTTACATGTTGCTATTTAGCTACAGGTTGCTAAATGGAACTGTTGACTCCTTCTAATATATGCAGAGCTTGGTCTCTCTTCAAATAGCTTTTAGGCAAATCAAGAGCAGGCTGGGCATGGTGGCTCACACCTGTAATATCAGCACTTTGGGAGGCCTACGTGGGTGATCACCTGAGGTCAAGAGTTCTAGACCAGCCTGGCCAACATGGTGAAACCCTGTGTCTACTAAAAATACAAAAATTAGCCAGATGTGGTGGCAGGCGCAGGTAATCCCAGCTACTCGGGAGGCTAAGGCAGGAGAATCACTTGAACCCAGGAGGCAGAGGTTGCAGTGAGTGAAGATCATGCCACTGCACTTCAGCCTGGGTGACAGAGCAAGACTCCATCTCAAAAAAAAAAAAAAAAAAAAAAAAAAGAGCAAAGCATGCATCACTCTCCAGTTTTGGTTCTCCCCATCCCCACAGTACTTGTGTTTTCCAGTAAATATTTGAAGAATGAGTACATGGAGGAGGTAGGACAGGATTCCCTCCACCACCCTCTTGCTATGCCATGGGATTGGAGTGGTGTCATTGAGGGTCAACTGTGCTTCCTGAGGTAATCAATGAGTGGCAAGACTCTGGTGGAGCACTAGGCCTTCTGTAGTTATCCAGCCCTATTACAGAGTCAGGTTCACTGTCTCCCTACTGCTTACTCCTCTAATGCTCTGTGTATTCAGCTTGGGGGTTCCCAAGGGAAGAACAGAAGATGCATTTATTCACCTATCGCAGCTCACCCTGGTACCCTGATTCCTTGATCCTGTCCTATGTCCATATTTCCTTCACAGCCATCCTAGTTAAGCAAGTAACTGCTATGGAGAATGTAAAAGAGCATTTTTGGATGTTACTGGATCTAGTGACTGCATTGGGGATCTGTATTAGTCAGGGTTTTCCAGAGAAAAAGAACTGAGATAGAAAGAGATGAGTTATAAGGAGTTGGCTAACATGATTATAGTGACTGCCAAGTCCAAATCTGCAGGGTGGGCCAGCAGGCTGGAGACCCAGGAGAGCTGCGATTCTAGTTCCAGTCCAAAGGCAGACATCTTTTGAACCAGAAAGAGCTGATGCTGCAGATGAACTCTGAAGGCAGTCTGCTGAAGAATTCTCTCTCGCTTGGGGGAAGCCGGTCTTTTTTGTTGTCATTCATGCCTTCAACTGATTGGATAAGGTCCACTCACACCCTGGAGGACAACCTGCTTTACTCAAAGTCCGTCAATTTAAATGTTAGCATCATTTAAAACACTCTCATTGAAACACTCAGAATAATGTTTGAACAAATATCTGGGCACTGCATGCCCTGCCAAGCTGACACATGAAATTAACCATCACAGGAACATCCAAGATCAATCTGGAATAAGAAAGTGAGTCTGAAAAGTAGATCAATAGCTGCCTTATCCTGAAAGGCTGTGTTTGTCTTGTTCATCAACTTTTTCTCATTGTCTAGTAGGGTCCACAGCATAAAACAAGTGAGAAATAAATACTGGTTGAAGGAATAAAATAAATATTTGTCCAAAATGATCAAAACCTTTTTGACATCTAAGATGTGAGAAGTGCTTTCATTGCTGTCTCTTTCATTGAATCAGACCTTGTCTAAGGAACAGTCAGTTTCTGGACCTGAAATTCACGCTATCTCTTTAAGCTCCAGGAAAACCTAGAGAAATAGATGGTAAATTCCAAATGGCTGGTTTTGGGTTTCTCTTGGCAAATTGAGGCAAGAAATTTTTCCATCCTTCTATTTCTCTGTGACCAATTAAGTGCCATGATCCACAGTTGGCTTCACTCAGGTAATTCGAAGAAGATACGTAAACACATCACACCACATACAGCAGTTACCTGGTCCACCTGTTGGAGAATTTAGCTTCAGAGAGGTATTGATAGATTGATAGATTGGCTAGTTTCTCCTCCTGAGTCAAACTGCATAGTATTTGGTAACCAATTAGCCTCCAAGCCACAGGAAGCTGATTCTTAAAGCCCCATTGCTCAAAGCAGTTAATTTCAGAAAATGGTGCATAAGAATCACCTGGGAAGCCTGTTAAAGCTACAAACTTTTGGGCCTCAACAGCAGAGATCCAGCAAACCTGAAATGAATCTGCATTTTTAGCATGCAGCCCCAGGAGATGCTGATATATGAGATGTAGGGGACACACACAAGTGTGCACATGCACAGGCACACACACACCCGACTTACATAAGGGAGAACACTAGCTCACTTAAGAACTTACTCAATTCATGAAGAAAATGTTAACACACGCTGGGAAACTTGCTATTACCTGATACTATTTGTTATGCTTTATTGTTAATGTCACTAACAGTAATATCTTTCCTTTCAAAATACTTTGCTATTTCAGAAGCACTACTATTAGGTTGGTGCAAAAGTAATTGCAGTTTTTGCCATTACTTTCCATAGTAAAACCACAATTACTTTTGCACCAACCTAATACTTACATATCATCTTGCCTGATCCAGTTACCCATTATGAGGTAGGCTGAGAGAGGTATAAGTCTCCCCACTGGGGTGGTGAGAAACAGAGGGATTAAGGTGGTACTGATCAGCTAATAAGTGGCTGACTGATGACAAATTACTTGAGAACAGCAATATTATTTTTGTGTGGTCCCAAGAGTAGATATTAGCCAAACTCTGGAACTTCCTTTTGTCATGCCAAACCCCTATTAACTCCAATCAGGATGGCAACAGGATCAAGAGGCCAAAGAAGAGACCCAGAGCCAGCAAACGAGACATGGGGCTTTACTGGGGGCTTAATACAGGGGAGATTGTCCAGTGGCAGTGGGCTGGACAAGATAACTGCACGGCCCAGGGGTGGAGGGCTGGGCAGGAAAACTGCAACAACTTGCAAACAACCTGCAGTTTATACAGCATTTTCACTTAACACCCTCCTCTTAATGACCTCCCTGTGGCAAACTTCATTTAACCTAAAACTCAGGGCCTTTATCCCCTGTACAACCATGTTACCTGGGATGGGATGGGAGTTTAGTTGTTCCTCATAGACAAGGTATGAATCTCCAGGTTGGCCACTCCCAGATTCCCTAGCTCAACACACATTCAGGTGCATCTGCTTAGGATGTGCTTAAGTTATTGCTGTCAGCTGCCTTTACCTTACACCTTTCCAGGCCCAAATTCAGCTTCATTTGTGCCAGGTGCTACCTGTTTCCAGCGCCTTCAAAAGGAGAGCACAAAATCTTTTCTTGGAAAATCTATCAAGACAATTCCTCTCCCATCCTAGTCTGAACCCTGGCTCTGTACTTTGCCTGTTTCTAAGCTTCTGTTGGTTTCAATGAGGATTGTTCCCATCCTTTTCTATGCTTGTGCTTGCTCTTTAAGCCTTTGGTGGTCCCTGGGTCTGTGTGAGCTTTTGCCAATACTCAGGTATCATTTCTCCAACTCCATAAGACAGTTTCGTTTTGTTACTCCAAGCCTCTGAGGGAACCCCTCAAAACTTCTCTCCAGAATGCAGCTTTGCCTCTAGCTTGAAGGCCAGTTTTATCCTACCCAGATGGCAGATAGCACTCTCTAGAAAAACTGAAAATTCTCTTAATGGGAAATAATACTTTTTATTAGCAGAGAACACAGCTGTCCCATCTTTTGCTGTCATACACAGAGGCTTTTACATGCCACTTTGCCTGGGAAAGTCCTATTTTATGCCTGGTGCTCAAGTGTGATTATTAATAGCTCCCTCTTTCACTCTTGGAAGTGTCTTAGATTGGACAATAAATTAGATGACCAGCTACTCATTTGACATCTCTCCCCAGGAACTCAGCTTCTATGTTTTAGAATAACTGATGGCATTTGGTGCCTCTTAACACTGGTTTAGGCAGCAGAATTATCCAGAGAGCTTGTTAAAAACAGATTTAAAGCCTCTGTCACTCCCCTCCCCCCAAAAAACTACAACAGCAGCATTTTTGGAGTAGAACTAAAGAATCTGTATTTTGAGAAAGTTCCTAAGTGATTCTCATTGTGTTCTTCTACAGATCCAAGTTTGGGACCTACTCCTCACTTGCATTTCTGCTCTACCCCTCCATAGCTGTGTGACCTGGGCAGATTACTTAAATGCTCTAAATCTATTTACATTGGTGAGAGTAGGCAAACTGCTGTAAAAAGCACTCTGAGAATCTTGATGGCTTAACATGATATAGATTTATTTCTCAGTCATATCACAAAACAGTGCAGGCTGGAAGGGGGTTCCATCTCAGATGGATACGCAGGTCCAGACTCCTTCCATCGGGCTTCATACTCTCCTCAGAGTTCTCTGCTGGATTTTCTAAGCCAAGCTGGAAAAGACAGAGCATGGAGGATTGTGCAGTTTTTATGAGTCAGGCCTAGAATGGCATGCATTACATCCAGCCATAGTCCACCGGACAAAATTCAGTGACATGGTTGCCCATAACCACAAGGAAGGATAGAAAATTGTCATCTGATTATATGCTTAGGAGGAAAATGAGTGATCAAATAAACAATTATTCAGTCTCTGCCATAGACCCCCAATCTGGTCATCAAATATTTGTGTAACCTTCCTCTTGTAGGCAATCCAAAGGAGACAACCCCAAAGTCCCTCAAAGCCCCACTCAGTCTCTGCACCCAGATTAAGTCTAGGATCTCCAAGGGCTGCATGGTCCTCTCCATCAAGTCTAGATGTGACCTCTTCTAGTCTAGAGATCTGTCACTTTGGATTAAAAAAACAATTTATCTGCTTCCCATTCCCCCTCCTCCATATAAACCCAATATACTATGATGGGTTAGGGGCAGGGTATTCTCAATAGAAACTCTCATTTAGAAAGGGATAGAAGAGAGATGTAGCAACATTGGCCCTTATCTAGACAGTCAGTAAGAAGGCTCCCTCCCCTGGGGTAGAAGAAGTACTTTAGTTACACCCTAATTCTGCACTCTGGGAAGAACTCCTTTGTCCTTCATTCTCTAGGGCCCCTGGTTTGGCCCTTTGTGGTATTTTTTCTAGTTGATAATTTCTCTGTCCCTGTCTGAAGTCTGGAGAGCTGGAGTATATGTGCTTATGGAGTTTATGTGCTTGGAGCTTTTATAGGAGTGAGGCAAATCTGGAAGTCCAGGTGTTGTTTTGCACCTTGGAAAGTCCAGGCTCATGATTTCCTTGGCAATACAGTGCTTTCAAACACTTCCTAGGCTTCCAGTGTACTTTCCACCAGTCAGTCCCACGGGCCAGTAACAACACCCAAAGTTCTTTCCTAGATGTACTCCTCAAGCCTGGTTTCTTCCTTTCCTTCTTCACCTCCATGATTTATTCTCTCTCTCTCTCCTTAACAGTGGCCACCTTGAAGTTGTCCAAAACAAGAAGAAGGAAGGAGACACACCTAAACTGACTTTTTTGTCAAAGGGCTAAGTCACTCTGTTCAGTTGAGGAATGTTACTAGATCTTTGTCACTCAAGGTCTGTATACATTTTACCTTTTAGGATCAAGAAGCAGTTAATTCTTTCACACCTGATGTCCAAAATTTCTGGACTCCTTCTACACTCTTCCACTGTGGCTCGTAAACTGGCCAGTTTGTTTAGCTTACCTTTTTTTCTTTTTTCTTTTTTAGGTAGTACCTTGTCAAGGAGAGCTAATAATAGTCACACTCTCACTAACACTCTGTTATTTTCCAACTATTTCCCCTGGAGCTACAGCTTCAGTGCACATGTAAACTGTGCAAATTAAGCGAGGTGACAGTTTTACCAAATGTTTCACCACTGCATAATGTAAGTTGCCATCTTTCCAGCCTTTGATGTCAGTTTTCTTGGTGTCCATTACTCAACTGCTAAGCCAATGTCACATGTTTTGGAGTTTTGTTTTGAAAGACCCCCATACTTCAAGGCATCGATATAAGTGTGCTATCTAATATAACAACCAGAATAAATATTTATTTCTTGCTTATATTGCCAGGGTGTGTTCTATTTCACACATTCATCCTGAGACTCAAGCTCCTTCTATCTAGTGGTTCTAAGTTTCCCATGGAGTTCCCAGGCCTTGGAGTTTTCTACTGGAGTCTGCCTTCATTTAGTAGGTAAGGAAACAGACATAGGTTGGAGGATTGGGTGAGAGGTTTTTATGGGCCAATGGAGTATACCACTTATCCTCTAGCCTTATCTAACTGCAAGACAGCCTAGGTTGTGAAATTTGTCTGTATCCCAGGGAGAAAAGAGAAGTAGTTTGATAAATAACTGATAATGAAGCAGTCTTTGCATACTTTATCTGTGAAATGGGAATAATAATAATATCTACCTCAATGGATGTTGTGTGAATTACATGAAATAACTAATGTATGTAAAAAACTTAGTCCAACATCAGGCTCACAGTAAATGCAGAATATATATTCTTATTTTAAATTATTATCATGCACATTTTCAATGCTGGCTGAAATTAAACATTCTGCATAAGACGTCTCTATCTAACTTGAAATTGTTGAGCTCTCAACTACTCAGCTGCTCCATGATGAAAGAAAATCTACCAAAGGTGAATTCCTGCCTCAGAGACAGGGCTATTCTAGGGAGTTTACAAGTCACAGACATTAAACTCTTTCAATAGAGAGAGTCACACCAGTGAGAACTACCAACAGAAAGTCATTCTACAGGAAGAGCCAGTACAGCAGGCTTCACTGTGGTCCAGAGTAAGAGGATAGATGTCAAGAGAAAAGGTACACGCTGCTGAAATTCTGAGCTAGAAATTCCACTCAGAGAAGAGATTAATCTTGAGCCCCCAGCTGTGTGCCCAGAATGTGAGTAGAGAGCATGAGAGAACAGGCACACCACCATTGCTATGTACAAAGAGCCTGGGACCTGGACCATTCATTTGTAATGTATTTGGAAGACAATGGTTTGTTTCCCTAGGTCCATCCATGAAAGGCTATTTTGCCCAGTAGTTAGTTAATTTAGAAGGATTCAAATAGATGTAATGATAAGAGTTGATAGCCCTGGTTCTCCATTTTAGTTCTTCTACCAGCCAACTGCGTGGCATTTTAAAAAAATCATTTTAACCTTCAGATTCTAAGCTTATACCTATTAAATGAAATAATGCCGTAGTGGATTTGTATTGTGTCAATTTAGCTAAATTAGAGCTATGTTTCCCAGAACTTCTTTCTCTGCACAGTTCTAGGTTAGCTTGGCCATAAGAGATATTCTGTGCACAATTTGCAAGGCAGAAGTGAAGCAGAAGCCATATTCATCTCAGGCTCAGATTTGGTGCAAGGCACCAGGCGCTGTTGTAGCTCATGCACTTTGTGACAGCTGATCTGATGACTCACCTTGATGGTACAGTGTGGCAGCCAGGCCTGTAGCCACTCTAGCTCCTGCTGAATCTTCCTTCAGCCTCTCCAGCAACTGAGTCATGTGCTTGTTTAGCTTTGTGATGAAAGGTCCCAGTTTCTCCTGCAGATCATGCATCATCAAAGATGAAGGCTTAGAAGGAGCATAAGACCCATGCAGGTTCCAGTCTGTCCTTTGGTTCCAGCTTATCCTTAAGGGTTTCAGATTGTCTTTGTTCTCCTCCACTTCATGTCTCACTTTTCTTCTTATATTAGCTGTCTGTTGCTGGACAACAAAGGACCCCAGATAAGAAGTTTGAGACAACAAAATTTATAATTTCACATGGTTTCTTAGGGCCAGAAATCTGAGAGAGGCTTAGTGGGTGATTATGGCTCAAGGTCTCTCATGGGGTCTCGGTCAAATTCTTGGACAGGGCTGTGGACTTACTTGGGCCTGGAGAACCCACTTCCAATCTGTGTGACTGACAGATCACACAAGAGAGGGGACACACAAGGGTGTAAATACCAGGAAGCAGGAATCACTGGGGCCATCATAAAGGCTGACAGCCACAGTTCCCTCACCCTTGCCCTACTCACTTCAGGACCCAGCACCAGATGCAAAACAAAAAAAACAAAACAAAAACAAACAAAAAACAGTCACACATACATTGTTTAACAAGATCCTACAATTGCATAAGGCTAAATCCCCATAAAAATTCCTTATTCTGTATGGTTCCTAGTGGTCCTGCCTCTCTGACTTAACACAAGTATCAAGTATCTCTGACTTAATACAAGTATCCCTAACTGATACAAGTATCTACTTCACAAGATTCTTGTGAAAATGAATTAATAGGCTGGGCACAGTGGCTCATGCCTGTAATCCCAGCACTTTGAGAGGCTGAAGCAGGCAGATCACTTGAGGTCAGGAGTTCGAGACCAGCCTGGCCAACATGGTGAAACCCCATCTTTACCAAAAATAAAAAATAAAAAATTATCTGGGTGTGGTGGTGGGCACCTGTAATCCCAGCTACTCAGGAGGCTGAGGCAGGAGAATTGCTTGAACCCAGGAGATGGAGGTTGCAGTGAGCTGAGAGATCGTGCCACTGCATCCCAGCCTGGGCAACAGAGCAAGACTCTGTCTCCAAAAAAAAAAAAGAAAGAAAGAAAGAAAATGTGTTAATAATGTATATTCTTGTATTCCAGAAATATAAATTGTTACTATTATTAGACTCTAGCCACCACATATAACCATATCTGTGGAAAAATACATCGAAGTTTCCAACTTGGGATGCTAGGAACACATGTCCTCCCCTTCCTATTAAAGGATCTATTTCCCAAACTAGAGTGGCTGACAGTGGAGGAAACTCAGGGCCAGAACTTTATGTGATATGAGTTATGGGGTCCATGGCTTCTTTCAGTAGAATCCACAGAAATACTTCCTTGGCCAGGCTGATTCCCAGGCACCTGCTTGATTTTCTTTTATTTTCACCAGTTGAAAAACAGGACATGAGAACCCTAGAAGCTCAGAGCCTGGAGAGGTCTGTGATCATCTAGTTCCACTCTGGTTTTCCTGTTGACGAGTCTCAGGCTAGCCAGGGGGCAGACCATCTCTGATGATAGTGCTCAATAGAGAAAACAGTATGGCACTTCCTCAAAAAATTAAACATACGACTACCATGTTATCCAGCCACTACTGGGTATTTGTCCAAGAAAACTGAAAGCAGGATCTTGAAGGGATATTAGCACTCCCATGTTCACTTCAGCACTATTATTACTATTACACTTAAAAATTTGTAACCATTCCTTTGTTTAAAAAAATCTATTAAATAATATAGGATATGAATGAGTCTACCTCATTCACCCAAAAATAACACTGTAATAATAAAATTTAATATTTTCTGAGTACTTACTAAGTCCTACTCCCTATGCTACATGCTTTACATATATTATCTTAACTACCCTTTATAACAATCCAATTAAATAGTAACTGTTCTTGACTTTATTTTACAGCTAAGGAATCTGAGACTTGCCCAAAGTCACTTAGCTAAAATGCTAGGGCCTGGGTCAAGCCTGGCTGTTGGCTCCCTCAGAGATCTGTTCTAACCATGTACATTCCTGCCTCATAGTGGAATGCCTGAGGAATGGGAAACAAGCAACCCCCACCCAGGCCAGGAGAAGAACCTGCCTTCTATTGACCAATGGACAATCCAATCCCAGGGACCAGTCCTTCCCAATAACCACACTCAACCAGTCCACTGTGGTTCACTTCTCTACCTTTTTGGCTGTAATCACTGAGGACCATGCCTTAACCACCTCAGTGTCTAAAAGGCTGTGACCCAGAACCTCACCCATTAACCTGTATAAACACGCCATTGTTTTTCAGGAAATCATTTGACCTTTAGGTCATCACCAGGTGAGGTTTTCTCTCTCTGTCTCTCTCTGTCTCTCTCTCACACACACACACACACACACACACACTCACACACACACCCCTGCAGTGTTTTTTCTGACCTTTTTGTCATCATAATTACTAATTTCAATTCTTAATACAACTTGATATCCTCCAACAATCTCTGAGAAGTTGCTGTTGTTTTGTTGTTTTATTTTATAACCCCTCCTCAAAAATCTTTAGACTTTGAACCTCATACTACTTTCTTTTTAAAAATATTCTTGATTAATTTATTAAAATTATCATTTGCAATACATCTTCAAAGCATTTCCTTTTCAACAGGAAACTTTACTAAGCAAATATTAAATAAAAGACATTATTATATGAAGAATAAATTGATGTATGTATCCAGATCTCTGCCATGTATAGTCATTAATATCTGGAAAATCTTAAATAAATTGACAATTCTCTCTCCATCTGGGATCAATTAAAACCCAGTGACATCTTCAACTTCCTAGTTGACAAAAATCACCGCATCCTAAGAGGACAGCCTTCCCCACTCTCTTCCCCACAAGATTGCCGACTGTCATTGTTATTCTGCCTCTCCAAAATTTCCACTTTCGTTGTATGGCAATACATTACTAATAGACAGGATCTGATGAACTTTAAGTTAATGGGATTGACAGCTTAAAGAAGGCCTTACTTGGGTCTTAAACTTAGAAGACCAAGACTCCACTGTTTTTAGTCTGTGGATAGAATCCGTTTTCTGTAGTTTCCTCATCATCAACACTGGGACTTATCCAATTAGATTTATATCTATGTAACCCATGGTACATTTTGAATCTTTTGTTTTCTTTTTCTGCAGACTGGGTCCACAGGTGAGCTTTTATAGGAAGAGGAGCCATCTCTTCAGGAATGAGATGCATCTCTTTCATTCATGATCCCAGGAGCAAAGGTGGGACTAGGTGCCCAAACAGGAGTTGGTAGAGTTGATCTGGAAAGACACAACAGCATTATAAAAAGCAGATTTATTGTGAAGCGAATCAAACTTGAGCTTCAGGGCCTCTCACTTGCTTTGGCTGCTTTCAAGTTTCTGAGAGGGACCCTAGCATTTTTTATTTGTCCACTTGTACCATTTTTCTTAAAGATTAACCCCCTCTCCAACGTTATAAGATTTAGCCCCCCAAATCTGTATGCATTCTTAGGTATTGCACTCCACACTAAAAAGAAAAAGAAACCCCTTGCAAGGGGAAGTAGTTCCCTTGCATAATGAGAATTGGACTCAGAATATGTGATCAGAGCCCTGGATGAATGAGGTGGGAGGAAGGTCAGGGGATGCCATCCTGAGAAATCAACAGCCTGTCATGGGAGGTCCCCCATATGGATGATAGCCATGACAGAGGACATACTCACAAAGGAGCACCTTATTAAGGCCCTTCATGGAGGACAGTCCCAAGCTGACCTGAGGCAGGAAAAAAAGAGCAGGAGAGCAGGGGCTCTGGCAGTCAGGAGAGAGCCCTGTGGGCCCAGTGGTCATCTCTTGACTCAAAGTCATCTTGTTTCGTGGAGTTTCAAAATTTCCAGTAGGTGCCCAGGTGGAGGAGGCTGCATGGCAGGTGCTCTGCCCCCCAATTTTCACCTGAAAAGCATAGCTCATATCTGTCCTGTATATTGGCGTTCTGAATAAAATTTACGTATGGGAAGAAAATAATTTCATTTCTTTAAAACTCCAAATAAAACAATGATGTCAGAGTAATACTTCTGAGAGACTGGGAAACACAGAGGCATATTGTAGAACTCAGGTCTGTTGATGCAATTTCCCATTCATCAAATCTTTCTCTAACATTAAAAGTCCTTGTAGGAAAATACTTGATTGTTCTGTAGAGTGTATTTGCCCAGATTTTTGGCTCTAGCTATTGTGAAAACCTACAGAATATAACTAGGGAACTCTTTCACAAATAGATTATACACAATTAATAAAAATGTGTGGCAATAAGGAAGAAGATGATATTAAGAGCATCCAAAATCAAGATCATGGGCACATTTTCTATATATATCCTCCCTTTTCTTCTCCCCAGCATACCTGAAGAAGAATTTGGGCCACTTGTTTTCCATTTTCCTTCTTGCCTGTAATCTCCACAGATTTGCAACACTGACAATTGACAATTCTACAGTAATCACTGCAAGGTTATCCTACTGTAATAATATTTCTTTGAAATGACTGCCAATACGTTATTATTTGAGTCTCTGTCAAAGCGACTGGGATTTTTTTTTTCCAACATGTTTCTAGCCATGCTTCATTTTCTTTGCCTTCTAGTCTCTGGAAACAATTCCTAAGAAATAAACAATAGAACACACTGAGAAGTAATGAGGAAAATATGTTAAGAAAAATGTGAATGCATCTTAGAAGTCGAGTCTATAATTAAATATAGCCCGCTGGTTAAGGTTTAGTTTTTTCAGCAGTTTGGAAAGACATTTGCTAGTAACACAGATGTGCCAAAAGGTTTCTCAAGTAAATACTGACTTCAGTCGATAAAGCCTGACATTTCCTCCAGCTTTTCTGACACTAGTAAGACACTGCCTTCATAGTACATGCGTGAAGATGGAAGGGTAAACAAGCTAGCAGATGGCTAATGTCTGTGCAGGATAAAAGCAGGGAATAGTCCACAGAGGATAGGACTTTCCGCAAGGCAGTGGTTCTCAAACCTGGGGTGGCATTTGGAAAGTAGAGATTCCTGGCCAGGTTCTGACTCAGAAAGTTTGGTAGATTTCCCAGAAATCTGTATACCTTTAAAGTCCCCAGGTACTTTTGATATACAAGCAGATTTGGTGAATCCCAGCCCAAAAACTCCTACTACAATTACAACTGTTGGCCCAACACTTATGTCAGTAGAGCTCATGGGGGCCGAGATGGAATAAGACGTGAAGGGCGCATTAACCTTGTGTTCTGCAAAGGAGGTCCTTCAAGGATAGGGTGGAAGCACAAGGCCACTGTGTCCATCTCTTGCATAAATAGTGGAATGTATCCTACAGGCTGCCAATTTGGCACCCATTTGGAGCATTAAATTCACTTAGCAAGTCAGAAAGGGAGGCTTTTAAAATAACACCATTTTAGTTAGGGTAAATTTCAACTGACGGTGCCCACAGCTCTTTATTGTAAACAGCTGTGGTCGCTCAAACACTAACCAGAGCACATAACTACACCTTGTATTTTCAATATCAAGGATCTAAAAGTTCTTTTGAAAATCAATCAACTGACCATCCTTAGGAAATGCCAGCTATAGTCAGAGTAACAGATAAACCGCTGTAGTTGCTCAAACACTAACCACAACACATAACTACACCCTGTATTTTCAATATCAAGGATCTAAAAGTTCTTTTGAAAATCAATCAATCAACCATCCTTAGGAAAGGCCAGCTATAGTCAGAGTCACAGATAAACCACTGGAGTTAATCAGACGTGGGTTTGAACACAGGTTCAACCTCTTGTTGGCCATGACCATGGACACAACCCCTCAGTCCCTGTGCTCCAGTGCTCTGCTCTGTGAAGTGGTGGTAACAATAGTACTTACCATACAGGGTTATCATGAATTATAGTAGCATATGGCAAAAGATAAAATTACAACAAATTTAGTTGAAAGATCTCAACTGGCTTTATTTGCAATTCTAGAATCAGGTGACACTTCATCCCATAAAATAGAAAAAGTGTTCCAATGAGCTGAACAAAGAAGTTGGCTTACAGACACAGAAGGACTGAAGAAAGCAGAAACAAAGAACTAAAAGTGGATTGGTTATTTCAAAGTGACTTTCCATGTAAGGTGGGCACAGAGCAACAGGACAACAAAAAGATGATGACTGGCTTGTTAACATTAGGTTACTTCAGGTTAAAACAGAAGGAACTTCCTTATGCTGATTGAAGGTGGAAACTGGCCTGTTTGGGAAACTGGCTGTTATCTCTTTCCTGATTTCTCCCAAGGTCAGATAACAACTTAGTTTAGGTTTGATGACATGAAACTTTAGCATGAGTGACTCCATTTTCACTTTTAGTCTGGTTCATGTTGAGGGCTAGTGCAGGAGCTTAGTCCAAAACAATGGCCTTCTATACTTTTTACTTAACACATAATACAAGTAGAGCTCCTAGATCACTGCCTGGCACATAGTAAGCAATCAAAAGTGACAGCTATTAGAATAAAATAAAAATGATCATTATTATATTTGACACATAGCCACATGATAATGATAACTATGGTGGGGCCAATGGAGATTGTTCTTACAACCCACCAAATCCACCTCTGAGGCTGTTTTTGTTTGTTTGTCTGAAAAAAAATTTTATTTCACCCTTATTTATTTTTAATTTTGGGGGGTATATACTAGGTGTTTACATTTATGGGGTACATGAGATGTTTTGATACAGGCATGCAATGTGTAATCATCACATCATGGAGAATGAGGTATTCATCTCCTCAAGCATTTATCCTTTGTGTTACAAACAATCCAGGTATACTCTTTTAGTTACTTTTAAATGTACAATTAAATTATTATTGACTATAGTCACCCTGTTGTGCTATCAAATACTAGGTCTTATTCATTCTTTCTATTTTTGGGTACCCATTGACCTTTCCCACCCCCCAACACTCCCACTATGCTTCACAGCTTCTGGTAACCATCCTTCTACTCTCTAGATCCATGAGTTCAATTGTTGTGATTTTTAGATGCCACAAATAAGTGAGAACATGTGAGGTTTGTCTTTCTGTGCCTGGCTTATTTCATTTAACATAATGATCTCCAGTTCCACCCATGCTGTTGTAAATGACGGGATCTCATTCTTTTTAGCGGCTGAATAGAGCTCCATTTGTATATATATCACATTTTCTTTATCCATTCATCTGTTGATGGACACTTAGGTTGTTTTCAAATTTTGGCTATTGTGATCAGTGCTGCAACAAACACAGGAGTGCAGGTATCTCACCAATACACTGATTTCCTTTCTTTTGGGTATATACCCAGTAGTGGGATTGCTGGATCATATGATAGCTCTATTTTTAGTTTTTTGACTCCTCTGAGGATTGAAGAAGTAATTAGACATGGTGCTCTTCAGTGTTAAGTTTATTTAAGACTGTTTGTGAAATAACTTAGGGCAGAGAGGGAGCTATCAGCTCTCCCTCAACATAATAAAGCTGACAGAAGTATTTCACAAGAAAGAGAGTCAAAGCTACAACAATAGGAGGAATAACAACTTCCCCTGCAGACTAAAAGGAGGGAAGTTGGGAAAGAAATTGATCTTCATGGTGGTGTTTGATTTGCAATACATTCAAGGAAACTAGCCAGTCTGGAGAAGAAGTCCACTAGTTTCCACCTCTCCATTCATGGGTCAGATCATAAGGGACAGGCAGACATAGGGATGGTGCCCCACCATGCCACCATTAACATTCAGTGATAAAGATCGTGAAATGTACAATACCTGAGAGAAGACCTGGAATTTATTTTCCATAAGGAAGGCATCCTGAGGGCAGGTGGGGAGGAGTGAAAGGGCAAGGACCTTTAGAAGTAGGAGGTAAATAGAGATTTTAGGAACAAGAGAAATCTGCAAGGTACCCTCAAATTGCCTGGTAAACATGAAGGTAAAGTAGGCCTAGGCAGATGAGACCTGGCACCTTGTGTGATCCAGAGGGGCCATAGAAATAACCTGGGGGAAATGCCAATTCTTCCTCCATCCTCTTTCCCACTCTATGCAACTTTGGAATGACCATTTAAAGACCTTCATTAAAAAGGTCTTGCATCTTATTGAGGTCCAGTGTGGGGCTACCCCAGGGAAAGTCAGGTGTTCCCTGTCACTGTTCCATGGGTACAACCCCTATGGTGGACCATGGGGCAGCAAGAAGTGACCATCAATAGCCTGTCATCTGGCACTGCACCTTCCCCCTTACCACAGGACTGCCCTGGCCCCTCCAAAGGGATAGCTAGAGACACACCCTTTTGGACCAAAAAGGGAGAGGCTTCTTTACATTAGGAGTTAATTGGTAGTTTTTTGATAGATTCTATAGGACCTAAAGGCAGAACAAACTATGTTACAGGCAAAGCCTTTCCAAAATTCAAGTAACTAAACCTCTGAACACATTACCAAAGATATTTGTGAATTTTCCACTTATGTAAACTTTCAAATACAGTTGTCCCTGTATTTGATACAGGGATACCAATCCATGGGGGATTGATTGGTTCCAGGAATCCTGCATATACCAAAATCCATAATGCTCAAGTCCCTGATAAAAAATGGTATATTATTTGCACATAACCTACACACATCCTCCTGTATATTTTAAATCATCCCTAGATTACTTATAAGACCTGATACAATGTAAATGCTATGTGAATAGTTGTTTTACTATATTGTTTAGGGAATGATGACAAGAAAAAAGCCTGTACATGGTCAGTACAGATGTAACCACCCATTATTTTTTTCCAGCCACAGTAGGTTGAATCCAGGGATGCAGAACACATGGATTCAGAGGGCCATCATCTTGAACAGTTTAGATTTTAGTCTTGCCTGACATAAGAACTTACACCCTTTGACCCCTCAGATGTCCATAGCTTCAGCTCTTTGTGCTTATGAATTACCAGCAGAAAAAAAAAATCATGCAGAAAGTGACAATGTCCAAAGCCAATTCACGTAGTTATCTCCTTTTATCCTCAAAATCGTGTTATGAGCAAATGAAGCAATTGAGATTCACAGAATTTAACTTGACCCAGGTCACAAAGCTTCCACTGAGTGTTAGACCCACACCCAAAGCTCCTGACCCTAATCTCACACCCATTGACTTTGCCAGGGAGGCAAAGGAGGAGTCAGCAGAGGCCAAAAATCACTTCATCTCTTCAACATGCTTCTGGGAGGTGGGAACACGGAACACAGATGCAGCCCAGACCACCGGTCTGTGTGGCTTTAACATATTTGAATTAAAATATAAAAATTCACTCATCAAATAGGTTTTTTGTTTTCTTTGAGACAGGGTCTCGCTCTGTCGCCCAGGCTGGTGTACAGTGGCAGTCATGGCTAACTGTAGCCCCAAACTCTTGGGCTTCAGCGATCCTCCCATCCCAGCCTCCCAAGTAGCTGGGACTACAGGTGTGCATCACCATGCCCAACTAATTTTTTAAACTTTTTTTTTTTTTTGTAGTTATGGGGTCTCACTATCTTGTCCAGGCTGGTCTCGAACTCCTAGGCTCAAGCAATCCTCCCACCTCAGTTTCCCAAAGTGCTGGAATTACAGGCATGAGCTGCCGTGCCTGGCCATAGATAATTTTTTACAATACTTTTTTGTTTTGTTTCTTCACTCAAATAATTACTGGCCACTTTATTTACCTCAGTATTCCCTGACTCCCTTCTATGAAGAGTATCATGCTAGATGTTGTAATCCAGGGTAGAGGTGGTTGTTTCACAGAAGGATGGCTGGATATTGGGATTTTGAACAGGAACATGGGAATTCAGTCAGTAAGGCAGAGTTTGTTTCAGTGGAGATGCGCTGCCCCAGGACAAAGGTGTGGTTGGACAGGTAGAATGAGCTTGCGTCATGGTCAAACATAGAATTCAAGCTACGATCTTCAAGATAGCTTGAAAGGTAGTGTGGGCACCATGCAGATCAGCAAACAAAGGGGATCCTAAACAGAAGACTGGGCAGGCTTCAACCACCGAGGTAGACAGAAACCGTGTTGCTGCCACCCTAACACAAGACCCAAGCCAATGACCCCTGAGATCTGCTTGGTTAAAACATCTTTTAAAGTAGGACCTGCATATGACATCTGTTCTAGTTCCCCAGCATCAGATTAGGTGGGGTTCTTCCCTTGTTACCAGTACCCAGTGGTACTGATATGTTCTGCAAATGTATAGGAATCTCTGCTGGTGTTTGTGTGTGTGTGTGTGTGTGTCTGTGTGATACAGAGACAGAGACAGAGAGAAAAGAAGAAATGGTCTCTCATGGGGGCCCTCAATTTCTGCAGTTTCTCCAACCCCACAGCCTCAGAACCGCAGAGAATCGTTAGGTTCAGTCCTTGACTCCTCGGTCTTTGTAAATGTCTTGTGCACCTTGAAATGCTCAGCCATTTCGCTTGTAAGAAACAGAAATAGAAAACTGGTGGAGAGGAATGAGAAATAAGGTTTGAAAGGTAAGATTTGGGCCAAATTATGGACACCCAGGATGACGGGCCAAGGGGCTGTTTGGAGAAACATTGTTTTTTCTTTTAGAAATACATTTTGGAAACCATTAGGGATGTTTAGCTTCTTGTAAACCAAAGATATATGTGGCTAACTGCTCGTCAGCCAAAGATTTTGATATCATTTAAACATCATCTTTGTACATTTGCCACAATTTATGCAAAGAATGCATTCCCCAAAGATTATGATCAGTCACATGTTGTAAATCAAATCATATTTTAAATGTACTCAGGGACTTTTCTATTTAAAGAACCCCTTATTAAACATTTTATCCACTGAATGCACACACATATATAGTGTATTAATATATGTGTCTGTGAGAGTGTGGGTATGTGTGTAAATAGTAAATTTGTCTGGGCTTAAAATTGGATACAACTGTGGTTTACTCACTCACTAAATTTGCCATTTACTAAACTCTTGCTTTGCTGTCCTCTCCAAGGGTTTAATGCCGAAGACAGTAAAAACCACTGCCCGAAATATCTGACATATTTTCAGACAGGAAGACACCAGTTCATTGTCATCTACTTCATGCCCACATAAGCTACTGTCAGCAAGATACCTGATGTGTAAAATGTCTAGTGAAAGTGTGTTTTATTTTTAAGGGTATAAGAGGGAGGAGAGGAAGAACCGCCTGGATGTTCTCTGGAGGTCTATGTGCAGTATTGTTTGTCTGTTTTGAAGGACTCAGTGAGCGGGTGAAATGGGGAGGGGAGGGAGAGGCTGTTCAAGGTAATGACCTGCTGGTGGGAGGAAGAGATTGCTAAATCCAGCTCAGAGGACCTCCACAGATCACAGAACTGTTTTACTTCTAGACCTTTCTGAATTGCTCAGCTAAACCAGACAAAAATGGGTCTCTTGTTTTAATTACCCAGCTCATTGCTCCAGTTTCCCATTTTGCTTTGTCAGCAAGAACCTTTCCCATATACATACAAGCACCGCCCACATTCACATGCAAGAGCCATCTGTTTCTTCTGCATCTGGCACAGCTGGCCCTTCTATGAATATTTTTCTGGTCATCTTGAACCTGAACAAGTCCTTTAACTGTTCGAGCTCAAGGCTCTTTCCCACAAGACTTTCTATTCTGGAATAACTTTTCCCAGAGCTCAGATGAGCACTTTGCAAGGGAAATAAAAATGCTGCCAGAGCAGAAGTGGGGCCACAGCCCATCCCACCTGTGCTGATTCTGCACGTTCACAAGCTCCAAGTTCATCTCCACCACTTCCCTCTCCATGCATATTCATTGTCCATCACAAACTATGAACTGCAGGGAAAAAGATGTTTTGCTGGTAATAATTATGCAACTGGAGACTGTTTACCAACCCTGAAACAAATTAATGCCAAATCCGAGGTTATGTTGACATGATGTTTAAAAAATACATTTAATTCAGTCCAATGACTAAAAAAAATCCATTGATTAACTAAAATTCTGTCTCCAGGGTTGACTGTTTTTTTCACAAATTGACTGGCTCTTTAGTGCCTTATTGACACTTCCTGTGAGTAGTTTATCCTCACAGTGAGGATTTACTCCTCCTTCCCAAACCAAACATGAGACCTTGAAGAGTTCAGGAAAACTAAGAAAAGAACATCAAGATCTATGGAAAGAGTAACTGGAGAGGGAGGTAATTTAAAAGAATGCTTTATTTTTGATGTTTTCATTTTTTGCAAATTTGTGTTTGGAATCAGAGAGTTTAAGAATATGAGGCCAGGCGCGGTGTCTCACGCCTGTAATCACAGCACTTTGGGAGGCCAAGGTGGGCTGATCACAAGGCCAGGAGTTTGAGACCAGCCTGGCCAATATGGTGAAACCCCATCTCTACTAAAAATACAAAAATTAGCCAGGCATAGTGACAGGCACCTATAGTCCTAGCTACTTGGGAGGCTGAGGCAGGAGAATTGCTTGAACCCGGGAGGCGGAGGTTGCAGTGAACTGAGATTGTGCCACCACACTCCAGTCTGGGTGACAGAGTGAGACGCCATCTCAAAAATAAATAAATACATAAAATAATAAGAATGTGAAGAAGAGTGGGTCTCCATGCACCAAGCAGGGATAAAAATAATCTAAATTTCTAATTGAATTAATTGTGTTATCACATTCCTTTCCAAATATTCATTCCATTATTGGCTTTCAATCAAAAGATCCCTATAGAAAATTTCCATACTTAAAGCCACTTCCACATAAGAATGAGAGCCTGATATTTTAATAATAACATGTTATCTGATATAATTCATAACACTAGCTACCATTATAGAATACTTAATCAGTGGCAGGCCTTGTATCAAGCACTTTTGCAAACATTATCTTGTTCAATTACTCTTCACAACAACCCTATGATATCTGAATTTTTAATCCCATTTTCCTAATGAGGGTAAGTAAAGTGCAATATAGTACAGGCATACTTCAGAGATATTGCAGGTTCAGTTCCAGACCACTGCAAATATCAAATAGCACAATAAAGCAAGTCATACAAATGTTTTTTGGTTTCCTGGTACATACTAAAGTTATGTTTACACTATACTTGTCTATTAAGTGTGCAATAAAATTATGTCTAAACCAATAATGTACATACCTTCATTTAAAAATAATTCATTGCTAAAAATGCTAACAATCCTCTGAGTCTTCAGTGAGTTGTAATCTCTTTGCTGGTGAGGAGTTTTGCCTCCATGTTGATGGCTGTTGATGGATCAGGGTAGTGGTTGCAGAAGGCTGGGGTGGCTGTGGCAATTTCTTACAATAAGATAACAGTGAACTTTGCCACGTTGATTGACTCTTCCTTTCATGAAAGACTTTTTTGTAGCAGAAGATGCTGTTTGATAGCATTTTACCCACAGTAGAGCTTTAAAAACTGGAGTCAATCCTCTCAAACTCTGCTGCTGCTTTACCAACTATGTGTATGTAATATTCTAAATCCATTGTTTTAATTCAGCAACATTCATAGCGTCTTCATCAGGAGTAGATTTCATCTAAGACACCACTTTCTTTGCTCATCCATAAGAAGCAACTAATAACATGCTCAAGCTTTGCCATGAAATTGCAGCAATTCAGTCACATCTTCAAGCTCCACTTCTAATTCTAGTTTCCTTGCTATTTCTACTACATTTGCAATTACCTCCTCCATTGATGAATTGAAACCCTCAAAGTCATCATCCATAATGTTGGAATCAATTTCTTCCAAAGTGTTGTTAATGTTGATATTTTGACCTGCTCCCATGAATCATGAATATTCTTAATGGTATCTAGAACAGTGAATTCTTTCCAGAAGCTTTTCTATTTACTTTGTGCAGATCCATCAGAGGAATTACAATCTATGGCAGCTACAGCCTTATGAAATGTATTTCTTTAATAATAAGACTTGAAAGTCAAAATTATTCCTTGATTATGAACTACAGAATGGATGTTGTGTTAGCAGGCATGAAAATAACATTCATCTCATTGTACTTTTCCATCAGAGCTCTTGGGTGACCAGGTACATTATCAATAAGCAGTAATGTTTTGAAACGAATCTTTTTGTTCTGAGCAGTAGGTCTCAACAGTGAGCTTAAAATATACAGTAAGCCATGCTATAAGCAGCTATTCTGTCATCTAGGCTTTGTTGTTCCATTTATAGAATACAGGTGGAGTAGATTTAGCATAACTCTTAAGAGCCCTAGAATTTTCAGAACAGTAAGTGAGCACTGGCTTCAACTTCAAGTCAACAACTGAATGAGCCCCTAACAAGTATGTCTGCCTGTTTTTTGAAGCTTTGAAACCAGACATTGATTTCTTCTCTGCAGCTATGAAAGTGCCAGATGGCATCTTCTTCCAGTAGAAGGCTTTGTCTATGTTGAAAATCTGTTGTTTAGTATAGTCACCTTCATCAGTGATCTTAGCTGGATCTCCTGGATAATGTGTTGTAGCTTCTACATCAGCACTTGCTGCTTCACCTTTCACTTTTACGGTATGAAGGCAGCTTCATTCCCTAAACCTCATAAGCCAAGCGCTGCTGCCTTTCAACCTTTCTTCTGCAGCTTCCTTGCCTCCCTTAGCCTTTATAGAATTAAAGAGAGTGAGGGCCTTGCTCTGGATTAGGCTTTCGCTTAAGAGAATGTTGTGGCTAGTTTGATTTTCTATCCAGACCACTAAAACATTCTCTATATCAGCAATAGTGCTGTTTCACTTATTATTCATGTGTTCTGAAGTAGCATTTTTAATAATTATTATTATTTTTAAGACACAGTCTTGCTCTGTCACCCAGGCTGGAGTACAGTGGCATGATCTCAGATCACTGCAACCTCCACCTCCTGGATTCAAGTGATTCTCCCATCTCAGCCTCCTGAGTAGCTGGGATTACAGGCACACGCCACCATGCCCGGCTAATTTTTGTATTTTTAGTAGAGATGAGTTTCACAATGTTGGCCAGGCTGCTCTCAAACTTCTGGACTCGAGTGATCCGTCACCCTCAGCTTCCCAAAGTACTGGGATTACAGGCATGAACCACTGCACCTGGCCTTAATTTTCTTCAAGAATTTTTCCTTTGCATTCACAACTTGGCTGTTTGGTGCACAAGGCCTAGGTTTCACTAATTCAGCTTTTATTATTATTATTATTATTATTATTATACTTTAGGTTTTATGGTACATGTGTGCAATGTGCAGGTAAGTTACATATGTATACATGTGCCATGCTGGTGCACTGCACCCACTAACTCGTCATCTAGCATTAGGTATATCTCCCAATGCTATCCCTCCCCCCTCCCCCCACCCCACAACAGTCCCCGAAGTGTGATGATCCCCTTCCTGTGTCCATGTGTTCTCATTGTTCAATTCCCACCTATGAGTGAGAATATGCAGTGTTCGGTTTTTTGTTCTTGCGATAGTTTACTGAGAATGATGATTTCCAATTTCATCCATGTCCCTACAAAGGACATGAACTCATCATTTTTTATGGCTGCATTGTATCCCATGGTGTATATGTGCCACATTTTCTTAATCCAGTCTATCATTGTTGGACATTTGGGTTGGTTCCAAGTCTTTGCTACTGTGAATAATGTCACAATAAACATACGTGTGCATGTGTCTTTATAGCAGCATGATTTATAGTCCTTTGGGTATATACCCAGTAATGGGATGGCTGGGTCGAATGGAATTTCTAGTTCTAGATCCCTGAGGAATCGCCACACTGACTTCCACAAGGGTTGAACTAGTTTACAGTGCCACCAACAGTGTAAAAGTGTTCCTATTTCTCCACATCCTCTCCAGCACCTGTTGTTTCCTGACTTTTTAATGATCACCATTCTAACTGGTGTGAGATGGTATCTCATTGTGGTTTTGATTTGCATTTCTCTGATGGCCAGTGATGGTGAGCATTTTTTCATGTGTTTTTTGGCTGCATAAATGTCTTCTTTTGAGAAGTGTCTGTTCATGTCTTTCGCCCACTTTTTGATGGGGTTGTTTGTTTTTTTCTTGTAAATTTGTTGGAGTTCATTGTAGATTCTGGATATTAGCCCTTTGTCAGATGAGTAGGTTGCGAAAATTTTCTCCCATTTTGTAGGTTGCCTGTTCACTCTGATGGTAGTTTCCTTTGCTGTGCAGAAGCTCTTTAGTTTAATTAGATCCCATTTGTCAATTTTGGCTTTTGTTGCCATTGCTTTTGGTGTTTTAGACATGAAGTCCTTGCCCATGCCTATGTCCTGAATGGTAATGCCTAGGTTTTCTTCTAGGGTTTTTATGGTTTTAGGTCTAACATTTAAGTCTTTAATCCATCTTGAATTAATTTTTGTATAAGGTGTAAGGAAGGGATCCAGTTTCAGCTTTCTCCATATGGCTAGCCAGTTTTCCAAGCACCATTTATTAAATAGGGAATCCTTTCCCCATTTCTTGTTTTTCTCAGGTTTGTCAAAGATCAGATAGTTGTAGATATGTGGCATTATTTCTGATGGCTCTGTTCGGTTCCATTGATCTATATCTCTGTTTTGGTACCAGTACCATGCTGTTTTGGTTATTGTAGCCTTGTAGTATAGTTTGAAGTCAGGTAGTGTGATGCCTCCAGCTTTGTTCTTTTGGCTTAGGATTGACTTGGCGATGTGGGCTCTTTTTTGGTTCCATATGAACTTGAAAGTAGTTTTTTCCAATTCTGTGAAGAAAGTAATTGGTAGCTTGATGGAGATGGCATTGAATCTGTAAATTACCTTGGGAAGGATGGCCATTTTCACGATATTGATTCTTCCTACCCATGAGCATGGAATGTTTTTCCATTTGTTTGTATCCTCTTTTATTTCATTGAGCAGTGGTTTGTAGTTCTCCTTGAAGAGGTCCTTCACATCCCTTGTAAGTTGGATTCCTAGGTATTTTATTCTCTTTGAAGCAATTGTGAATGGGAGTTCACTCATGATTTGGCTCCCTGTTTGTCTGTTATTGATGTAAAAGAATGCTTGTGATTTTTGTACATTGATTTTGTATCCTGAGACTTTACTGAAGTTGCTTATCAGCTTAAGGAGATTTTGGGCTGAGACAATGGGGTTTTCTAGATATACAATCGTGTCATCTGCAAACAGGGACAATTTGACTTCCTCTTTTCCTAATTGAATACCCTTTATTTCCTTCTCCTGCCTAATTGCCCTGGCCAGAACTTCCAACACTATGTTGAATAGAAGTGGTGAGAGAGGGCATCCCTGTCTTGTGCCAGTGTTCAAAGGGAATGCTTCCAGTTTTTGCCCATTCAGTATGATATTGGCTGTGGGTTTGTCATAGACAGCTCTTATTATTTTGAGATACGTCCCATCAATACCTAATTTATTGGGAGTTTTTAGCATGAAGGGTTGTTGGATTTTGTCAAAGGCCTTTTCTGCATCTATTGAGATAATCATATGGTTTTTGTCTTTGGTTCTGTTTATGTGCTGGATTACATTTATTGATTTGCGTATATTGAACCAGCCTTGCATCCCAGGGATGAAGCCCACTTGATCATGGTGGATAAGCTTTTTGATGTGCTGCTGGATTCTGTTTGCCAGTATTTTATTGAGGATTTTTGCATCAATGTTCATCAAGGATATTGGTCTAAAATTCTCTTTTTTTTTGTTGTGTCTCTGCCAGGCTTTGGTATCAGGATGATGCTGGCCTCATAAAATGAGTTAGGGAGGATTCCCTCTTTTTCTATTGATTGGAATAGTTTCAGAAGGAATGGTACCAGTTCCTCCTTGTACCTCTGGTAGAATTCGGCTGTGAACCCATCTGGTCCTGGACTTTTTTTGGTTGGTAAGCTATTGATTATTGCCACAATTTCAGCTCCTGTTACGGGTCTATTCAGAGACTCAACTTCTTCCTGGTTTAGTCTTGGGAGGGTGTATGTGTTGAGGAATTTATCCATTTCTTCTAGATTTTCTAGTTTATTTGCATAGAGGTGTTTGTAGTATTCTCTGATGGTAGTTTGTATTTCTGTGGGATCGGTGGTGATATCCCCTTTATCATTTTTTATTGCATCTATTTGATTCTTCTCTCTTTTTTCTTTATTAATCTTGCTAGCAGTCTATCAATTTTGTTGATCCTTTCAAAAAACCAGCTCCTGGATTCATTAATTTTTTGAAGGGTTTTTTGTGTCTCTATTTCCTTCAGTTCTGCTCTGATTTTAGTTATTTCTTGCCTTCTGCTATCTTTTGAATGTGTTTGCTCTTGCTTTTCTAGTTCTTTTAATTGTGATATTAGGGTGTCAATTTTGGATCTTTCCTGCTTTCTCTTGTGGGCATTTAGTGCTATAAATTTCCCTCTACACACTGCTTTGAATGCATCCCAGAGATTCTGGTATGTTGTGTCTTGGTTCTCGTTGGTTTCAAAGAACATCTTTATTTCTGCCTTCATTTCGTTATGTACCCAGTAGTCATTCAGGAGCAGGTTGTTCAGTTTCCATGTAGTTGAGTGGTTTTGAGTGAGATTCTTAATCCTGATTTCTAGTTTGATTGCACTGTGATCTGAGAGATAGTTTGTTATAATTTCTGTTCTTTTACATTTATTGAGGAGAGCTTTACTTCCAAGTATGTGGTCAATTTTGGAATAGGTGTGGTGTGGTGCTGAAAAAAATGTATATTCTGTTGATTTGGGGTGGAGAGTTCTGTGGATGTCTATTAGGTCCGCTTGGTGCAGAGCTGAGTTCAATTCCTGGGTATCCTTGTTGACTTTCTGTCTCGTTGATCTGTCTAATGTTGACAGTGAGGTGTTAAAGTCTCCCATTATTAATGTGTGGGAGTCTAAGTCTCTTTGTAGGTTACTCAGGACCTGCTTTATGAATCTGGGTGCTCCTGTATTGGGTGCATATATATTTAGGATAGTTAGCTCTTCTTGTTGAATTAATCCCTTTACCATTATATAATGGCCTTCTTTGTCTCTTTTGATCTTTGTTGGTTTAAAGTCTGTTTTATCAGAGAGTAGGATTGCAACCCCTGCCTTTTTTTGTTTTCCATTTGCTTGGTAGATCTTCCTCCATCCTTTTATTTTGAGCCTATGTGTGTCTCTGCACATGAGATGGGTTTCCTGAATACAGCACACTGATGGGTCTTGGGTCTTTATCCAATTTGCCAGTCTGTGTCTTTTAATTGGAGCATTTAGTCCATTTACATTTAAAGTTAATATTGGTATGTGTGAATTTGATCCTGTCATTATGATGTTAGCTGGTTATTTTGCTCGTTAGTTGATGCAGTCTCTTCCTAGTCTTGATGGTCTTTACATTTTGGCATGATTTTGCAGCGGCTGGTACCGGTTGTGCCTTTCCATGTTTAGCGCTTCCTTCAGGAGCTCTTTTAGGGCAGGCCTGGTGGTGACAAAATCTCTCAGCATTTGCTTGTCTGTAAAGTATTTTATTTCTCCTTCGCTTATGAAGCTTAGTTTGGCTGGATATGAAATTCTGGGTTGAAAATTCTTTTCTTTAAGAATGTTGAATATTGGCCCCCACTCTCTTCTGGCTCGTAGGGTTTCTGCCGAGAGATCCGCTGTTAGTCTGATGGGCTTCCCTTTGATGGTAACCTGACCTTTCTCTCTGGCTGCCCTTAACATTTTTTCCTTCATTTCAACTTTGGTGAATCTGACAATTATGTGTCTTGGAGTTGCTCTTCTCGAGGAGTATCTTTGTGGCGTTCTCTGTATTTCCTGAATCTGAATGTTGGCCTGCCTTGCTAGGTTGGGGAAGTTCTCCTGGATAATATCCTGCAGAGTGTTTTCCAACTTGGTTCCATTCTCCCCTTCACTTTCAGGTACACCAATCAGACGTAGATTTGGTCTTTTCACATAGTCCCATATTTCTTGGAGGCTTTGCTCGTTTCTTTTTATTCTTTTTTCTCTAAACTTCCCTTCTCACTTCATTTCATTCATTTCATCTTCCAGGGCTGATACCCTTTCTTCCATTTGATCGCATCGGCTGCTGAGGCTTCTGCATTCTTCACGTAGTTCTCGAGCCTTGGTTTTCAGCTCCATCAGCTCCTTTAAGCATTTCTCTGTATTGGTTATTCTAGTTATACATTCTTCTAAATTTTTTTCAAAGTTTTCAACTTCTTTGCCTTTGGTTTGAATATCCTCTCATAGCTCGGAGTAATTTGATTGTCTGAAGCCTTCTTCTCTCAGCTCGTCAAAGTCATTCTCCGTCCAGCTTTGTTCCGTTGCTGGTGAGGAACTGCGTTCCTTTGGAGGAGGAGATGTACTCTGCTTTTTAGAGTTTCAAGTTTTTCTGCTCTGTTTTTTCCCCATCTTTGTGGTTTTATCTACTTTTGGTCTTTGATGATGGTGATGTACAGATGGGTTTTTGGTGTGGATGTCCTTTCTGTTAGTTTTCCTTCTAACAGACAGGACCCTCAGCTGCAGGTCTGTTGGAGTACCTGGCCGGCCGTGTGAGGTGTCAGTCTGCCCCTCCTGGGGGGTGCCTCCCAGTTAGGCTGCTCGGGGGTCAGGGGTCAGGGACCCACTTGAGGAGGCAGTCTGCCTGTTCTCAGATCTCCAGCTGCGTGCTGGGAGAACCACTGCTCTCCTCAAAGCTGTCAGACAGGGACATATAAGCCTGCAGAGGTTACTGCTGTCTTTTTGTTTGTCTGTGCCCTGCCCTCAGAGGTGGAGCCTACAGAGGCAGGCAGGCCTCCTTGAGCTGTGGTGGGCTCCACCCAGTTGAAGCTTCCCGGCTGCTTTGTTCACCTAAGCGAGCCTGGGCAATGGCGGGCGCCCCTCCCCCAGCCTCACTGCTGACTTGCTGTTTGATCTCAGACTGCTGTGCTAGCAATCAGTGAGACTCCGTGGGCGTAGGACCCTCTGAGCCAGGTGCGGGCTATAATCTCCTGGGGCACCGTTTCCTAAGCCCGTCGGAAAAGCACAGTATTCGGGTGGGAGTGGCCCGATTTTCCAGGTGCCGTCTGTCACCCCTGGAAAGGGAACTCCCTGACCCCTTGCGCTTCCCGAGTGAGGCAATGCCTCGCCCCTGCTTCGGCTGGCACACGGTGCGCTCACCCACTGACCTGCGCCCACTGTCTGGCACTCCCTAGTGAGATGAACACGGTACCTCAGATGGAAATGCAGAAATCACCCGTCTTCTGCGTCGCTTACGCTGGGAGCTGTAGACCGGAGCTGTTCCTATTCGGCCATCTTGGCTCCTCCTCCCTAATTCAGCTTTTGACATACCGTCTTTACAATCCTTAATCATTTCTAGCTTTTGATTTAAAGTGAAATACATGTGACTCTTCCTTTCCCTTGAACACATTGAGGCCATTGTAGGATTATTAATTGACTTAATTTCAATATTGTTGGGTCTTAGGGAACAAGGAGGCCCAAGGAAAGGGAAAGAGGTAAAGAAACAGCCAGTTGGTGGAGAAGTCAGAACACACACATTTATGGATTAAATTTGCCATCTTATATAAACGTGGTTTGTGGCACACCAAAAAGATTACAATGCAACATCAAAAATCACTGATCGCAGATTACCATAACAGAGATAATAATAAAATTTGAAATATTGCTAGAATTACCAAAATGTGGCACAGAGGCTGGTTGTGGTGGCTCATTCCTATAATCCCAGTGCTTTGGGAGGCAAAAGTGGGAGGATAGCTTGAGGCCAGGAGTTCAAGACCAGCCTGGGCAACATAGCAAGACCCCATCTCTACAAAAATAAAAATAAAAATTAATTAGCTGGGCATGGTGGTGCACACTTGTAGTCCTAGCTACTTGGGAGGCTGAGATGGGAGGATCACTTGAGCCTAGCAATTCAAGGCTTCAGTGAGCTATGATAGTGCCACTGCACCTCAGCCTGGCTGACAGAGTGACACCCTGTCTCTAAAATAATACAAATAAGTAAAATAAACAAACACAAATTTTTTTACATCACATGAAGACACAAAGTGAGCATGTGCTGTTGGAAAATGGCACCAATAGAACTTGCTCAACACAGGATTGCCACAAATCTTCAATTTGTAAAGGATGCAATATCTGCAAAGCACTGCAAAGCAAAGTGCGGTAAAACAACTACACCTGTAGACAGGACTTATTTTGGTCTGCTTAGCTTTCCTTCCCTTGAGAACCAGCCTTTCCCCTAATCTGTAAACCACTAGGGTTTCCATCTCAGCTTTATCAAAACACAGGACCATGGGAATAAGCACATGATCAGAATAGGCCAAGTAGAATCCCTATCCTGAGAACTTAAATTTGAATGAAGATGTATCCCAGGACTCAAAAGCGGCTACAGTGGAGTTGTCAGAGCTGAGTATCCTAAAGATATAAGAGGCTTAATGTCACTGTCAAGATCCTTGGAATTTTCCTAGACTCTGTCTCTTTACACAGCTTGAGTTTCAGCTCTTCCTTTTATTCTGTGAATGACCCTGTTCCCTCCCAACAAATTCCTTTTGGAGGTGTTTATGTTAGCCAGAGCTAGTTTCTATTCGTTGCAATTCAAGAACAGCACCAGATATGCTTAAACAGTTTTTGTAACTGCTTAGGTCTGAGAGCTATGGAGTGGCAAGGTCAGGATTTTTTTTTTTCTTTTTCTTTTTCAGACAGGGTCTTCTTCTCCTGCCCAGGCTGTAGTGCATGGACATGATCATTGCTCACTGAAATTTTGAACTCCTAGGCTCAAGCCAACCCCCACCTCAGACTCCCAAGTACCTGGGACTACAGGCCCACACCACTATGCCCAGCTACATTTTTTTAATTTTTTGTAGCGATGGGGTCTTCCTATGTATCCCAGGATGGCCTCAAGCTCCTGGCCTCAAGCATTCCTCTCACCTTGGCCTACCAAACTGCAGGGACCACAGGTATGAGCCACCATGCCTGGTCCCAGGTCAGGATTTTAACTAGGGCCTACATGACTACAAAATTCCATGAGTAGTCATTGGTTACGCTGATCCATTTACCCTGTTATGTGTATCTCATGGCTTTAATTATTCTTGTAACAACGGATTTTGTCCATTTTTGCTTTTCCACTAAAAACTTTGGCCAGTTTCTTACTAGTAAAACACATCAGCCAATATCATGGTTGTTTTGTTTTGTTTTATTTCTTAAAGCACATTAGTAATACTAGTCTTATAATGTTGGACAAATTACTTCACCTATGTGTCTGCCTCCTCATCCATCTGTGACATAAAAGGGGGAAAAATGTCATATAATTGCAGGCTACCTTTTAAGAAGGAAGGATGCAGGTCATTTGAGGGTCCTCTCTTTGCTGAACAGGGATGAGGAGTGAGACAGCTGGGTGAGCTTAGAGTTGCTGAGACATATCTAAACTGCCCAAAGTTGGAACAAAGACCATCCAGGAGCCTGGGCCTAGAGATGGGGGATAAATGAACTCCACAGTTTTCAAACTTTTTTTCACATCCATGTGTTAAAACTTCTTGAGCATGCACCCCCAATAAAATACATTATTTTTGTAAATATAAACATTTACTATGGAATCATTGTCATATGTGATAAAATATATGCAAAAATAAAATGTAAAAGGATAAATTAAAAATATAAACTTGTTATAATATTTTATTTCTGCATCAGCATGATTACTTTGTGCACCTGCTAGAGTATTATCCTAGGCTGTTTTGCATTGCTATAAAGAAATAACTGAGACTGGGTAATTTATAAAGAAAAGAGGTGTGATTGGCTAATGCTTCTGCAGGCTGTACAAGCATGGTGCCGGCATCTGCTTGGCTTCTGGGAAGGCCTCAGGGAAATTTTACTCATGGTGGAAGGTGAAGAGGGAGCAGGCACCTCACATGGTGAAAGCAGGAGTAAGAGAGAGAGTGTGAGGGAAGTGCCACGCACTTAAAAAAACAGATCTCACGAGAACTCAAGTCACTATTGCCAGGACAGCACCAAGCCCATGAGGGATCTGCCGCCATGATCCAAACACCTCCTACCAGCCTCCACCTCCAACATTGAGGATTACAACTTAACATGAGATCTGGAGGGGACATCCAAACGATATCAGGTACCCATACTTACTTTGGACACCACTGACTTAGGGATCAAGAGAGAACATCCCTATAATAACTCCATGGGCCAGGCACAGTGGCTCATGCCTGTAATCCCAGGACTTTCGGAGGCAGAGGCAGACGGTTCACTTGAGGCCAGGAGTTTGAGGCCAGGAGTTCAAGACCAGCCTGTCCAACATGGTGAAACCCTGTCTCTACTAAAAACACAAAAATTAGCTGGGCATGGTGGTGCATGCCTGTAGTCCCAACAACTTGGGAGGCGGAGGTGGGAGGATCTCTTGAGCCCAGAGGTTCAGTGGGCTGAGGTTGCAGTGAGCCGAGATCACACCGCTGCACTCCAGCCTGGGTGACACAGTAAGACCCTGTCTCAAAAAGAAAAAAAAAAGACATATTTAAAAAAAAGAAATAACTCCTGATAAATTTCTTTTGGACCATGATTTTTGCTGAAGGACTTTTAAAGGACTTTTTCTATCTCTGAGTTTGCAAGTAAAAGTGGTGTTCATATTACTAATTTTAAAAGTGGTGTTTATGTTACTAATTTAGCATGTAGCATATACTATTTTAGGTATATTTTCCTATTAGATTGTAACATTCTTATGGGCAAGGGCTGTGTCCTGTTGCGGGAAGTCAGGGACCCCAAACGGAGGGACCGGCTGAAGCCATGGCAGAAGAACATGGATTGTGAAGATTTTATGGACATTTATTAGTTCCCCAAATTAATACTTTTATAATTTCTTATGCCTGTCTTTACTGCAATCTCTAAACATAAATTGTAAAGATTTCATGGACACTTATCACTTCCCCAATCAATACCCTTGTGATTTCCTATGCCTGTCTTTACTTTAATCTCTTAATCCTGTCAGCTGAGAAGGATGTATATCGCCTTAGGACCCTGTAATAATTGCATTAACTGCACAAATTATACAGCATGTGTGTTTGAGCAATATGAAATCTGGGCATCTTGAAAAAAGAACAAGATAACAACAATGTTTAGGAAACAAGAGAGATAACCTTAAACTCTGACCGCCAGTGAATCGGGCGGAACAGAGCCATATTTCTCGTCTTGCAAAAGCAAATGGGAGAAATATCACTGAATTATTTTTCTCAGCATGGAACATCCCTGAGAAAGAGAATGCTCACCTTCGGGTAGGTCTCTAAACTGGCTCCCCTGGGCGTAGCCGTCGAGGAGAGATCGAGGCTGCAGAGACGAAATAGACTCCAGTCTCCCATAGCGCTCCCAGGCTTATTAGGAAGAGGAAATTCCCACCTAATAAATTTTGGTCAGACCAGTTGATTTCAAAACCCTGTCTCCTGATAAGATGTTATCAATGACAGTGGGGCCCGAAACTTCATTAGCAATTTTAATTTCGCCTCGGTCCTGTGGTCCTGTGATCTCGCCCTGCCTCCACTTGCCTTGTGATATTCTATTACCCTGTTAAGTACTTGATGTCTGTCACCCACACGTATTCGCACACTCCCTCCCCTTTGGAAAATCCCTAATAAAAACTTGCTGGTTTTTGCGGCTTGTGGGGCATCATGGAACCTACTGACATGTGATGTCTCCCCCGGATGCCCAGCTTTAAAATTTCTCTCTTTTGTACTCTGTCCCTTTATTTCTCAAGCCGGCCGACACTTAGGAAAAATAAAAAAGAACCTACGTGAATATCGGGGCAGATTCCCCGATACTGTCCTATTTATTTTTGCATTCCCAGTGTATAGCTCTCGCACAGTACATAGCACAAGTGGGTGCCCAATAAACAATTGCTTCATTTAATGGAACCCTGCTTCCTCTGCATCTTTCTTTCCAGAGTTGCCAGCCCAGATACTCAGTCTTCTTTCCTTTGGTAGGGCCTAGGCCACCACTAGGACAGTGTAACTGAGACCTTCAGAGCCTCAGTTGCCTAGTGTCACAAGCCCAGCAGTTCTGCTCTTAGCCCAGGCTCACTGAGCATCTTGCCGTAGAGCAAGTGATCAATCCATTTTAAGCACAAACAGATGCATATAGTTGAATATCAAGAAGTTAGCCTTAGGCCTGGAAGAAGGAAATTATTAAATAGCAATATCTTAAAATCTATCTTTGCCTTTGGGTAAAATCTCTATTGCAGGAATGGGCAAGGTTTCCAATATAGAGTTTCTGAATTTATTGTGCAATGCAACAAATACTAAAGTGTTACCTCCAGGTTCTCCCCGAGAGAACTATTTTAAAAGAAACCCCTGTGGCAGGAGGATTCCTCCGTGGTGAATTACACTTCCTGTGTCTGTAGTTCTTTGGTTTTGAGGCACTTAACATTTTACAATCGAGATCTTTAACTGTGTTCAGGTCAGGAAATAGTGCATATGTTTCTTAGTTTCTCTAATCCCTTGACTATTTATTATTAGAGTTCATGGAGGCAGAGGTCGCATCTCACATTTTTGTGAAATTATGCAATTCAGTCTTCCTTGGCGTCCCACAAGAAGCCTGGGAAAACTCGAATTTCAATCCTTTCTTGTTCCCCTAGAAGAAAGTGGAATTCTATTCTTTTGTCCCTGAGGTTTTCCCCCGACAGAGGAAAGAGTGTCGTACAAGAATAATTTGGAGAACTCAGATAATAATTTGGACACTACATTTATATCCTCAGGGAGCGAAAAAAATTAATCAGATTCCCAGGACCAGAGACATTTAATCTGTCTAATTTCAAGGACTATTCTCTCCTCACATATTTTCAAATGTTGAAACAAAGGAATGTCAGACCACATCCCCTGTCTAGTGAATGAGGTGGAACAAACCGAGCAGGAAAGAAGAGAGAAGGACAATGTACACGGAGAGGATGGAGGAATGGAAAATGTGGATACTGCAATCCCATGAATACATGATTTAACCTGTGATAGGGGCTATTTCCTTTGACATGAGATGTTAGTTCTAAATCCAGAAGGCTCGCTCATTGAGGCTAGAGTCCTCGGGCAGGCAGCACTCAAGGATTTGTTCAAACCTCCTCTCCTGCACAAATGCTGCCTCAGCTGTTTGTGGTGGGCACTTTCAGATGCAAATGTAATGTTGGTCACTCATTGCTAATCTCAGTTGCTATTCTAGTTGCTCCTCTGTCCAGGAGAGAATTGGCTGGAACACCAATACTACCCCCACAACATGCAGCGTCACGTCTCTGCTCCTACTGCACTTAAAAAAAATAAAGAAAAGAAAAAAGTCTTGATAGCATTTCCCCCTCCCACAGGGCCAATTAGTTATGGACTTTCTTTTGGCTTGATGCTATTCAGTGAAAACCAACCACATGGAACCCCCAACCCCTCCCCTCCCTGAAGTTTTCTAAGAAATTCACAATGCACAAACCAAGGGAGTGTCTTTCCTAGGGTGAGTTTTTCTCTCTCAATCTGTGGACGAAAATATTACTGCAGCATTTATGCTTCTGAGCCTTAGCTTTTCCCTCCCTCTTGCACAGAAGACAATTGCATTCATCCTCCTGAGCTTGGAGGAGAAGAAAATGTTCGCCCTAGTTACGTTTTGAAATTCTCTCCTTGAGTCCTTGAGCTGGATTTGGTTCTGATCATGGACAGATTTGCAATGTGAGATTGAGTGGTCTTCAGGGCTGTCAGCAAAATAATATCACTCCTTTGTGAAGGGGTGACAGGCTATACAAAGAGTGTGGCCTATTTTATCTCCTCATGCTGGCTGCCAACTTTCTAAAAAAAATTTAAATATTTTCCCACAGAATATATGCTAATTGAAAAAATACATGTAACATAAATAAGCCAAATAAAGGAGCAGAAAGGATCAAACCTAATTCCCCTACTTAACTTAACCACTATTCACATTTGATGTGTCTATCTCGTCTCTTATTTATATGTGATTTTTCTTTTTTAAAAAATACTGTTTCATATAGTACTTTTTAAAGCAAAATATTCTGCATGTTTCTCATGTCAGATATTTTTCTGAAAATTCACTTATAAAGCATTGTTTTTGTTTGGCCTTATGAATAGACCCTAATTTACTTAACCAATCTCCTATTTTGAGGACATTAAATTTTTTGTTGTTGGAAAAACTTCTTTGGATAGAATCTGAATTTTTAACACATTTATGATAATTTTCTGAAAATCAATTACTAGCAGTAGAATTTGCTATTCAAAAGTAAACAAAATGTTTTTTACTCATCCCCAAATTGCTTTTCAAAAAGAAGGCCACCAGCTATATATGAAATTATTTTTAATCTCTGGCATTTTGACAGGCATCCACTAGAATGCATCCTAGTGCTTTAATTTGCATTTATTTAAATAGATAACACACTAAGCATTATTCCTTTTGAATGCCCATTTGTAGTGCCTCTTTTGGGAATACTCTATTTTGTGAATATTTTTACCCAGAATCCTCAGATGAACAACATGTGAGGAACTGACTATTGAGAACTTAGTGTTTTTCATATTGATGTGTCAGAACTCTTTACATATTATATGCTGAAAGGTAATCTATATGTTGCAATTATTTTTCCTCAGTTTGATGTTTGACTTTCAATATTGTTTTATTGTGTGGAACATATAAAATAATTTTTATATGTTTACTTAAAAAATGTAAAATACAGAGAAGCAATAGATAAGTGAACTACAATCACCTAAATATCACCACCCAGAGATAACTAAGACTTGCAGACATTTTTATGATTAATGTAGTTCAAATCATTTCAATATTTTCTTTTATGGTTTTTATCTTTCTTGTTATTCTTAGAAATATTTCTTACAATCACCTGCATTTTTAAATTCACTTTTTATTAATATGTAAATGTTTAATTTATCTGGAATAGTTTTGGTGTATGGTATAAGGTAAGAGTATAACTTGGTATGTTTTTAATTCTCTTTCTTCTACCCAATATATTTCTGTCTAAAAAGTTTATAAATGAGCCCTGGCAACATAGTGAAACCCCATCTCTACAAAACAATTGAAAATTAACCAGGCCGGGCGTGGTGGCTCACAGCTGTAATCCCAGCGCTTTGGGAGGCCAAGGTGGATGGATCACAAGGTCAGGAAATCAAGACCATCCTGGCTAAGATGGTGAAATCCCGTCTCTACTAAAAATACAAAAAATTAGCCAGGCGTGGCGGCGTGTGCCTGTAGTCCCAGCTACTCGGGAGGCTGAGGCAGGAGAGTGGCGTGAACCCGGGAGGTGGAGCTTGCAGTGAGTCGAGATCGCACCACTGCACTCCAGCCTGGGCGACAGAGTGAGACTCTGCCTCAAAAAAAAAAAAAAAAGAAAATTAGCCAGATGCTGTGTCATATGCCTATAGTCCCAGCTACTCAGGAGGCTAAGGTAGGAGGATCATTAGAGCCTGGGAGGTCAAGGCTTCAGTGAGCTATGATAATACCACTGCACTCCAGACCCTGTCTCAAAAACAAACAAACAAACAAACAAACAAACAAAAAGCTTACCTGTGTAGCTCTTTCTTGCTGTATAAGTGTGGAAGAATCAATAGAAGCAACTGTGAATACACCAAATAATTCTGCAAAAGCAAGAAACTGTACCAACAACAATGAAGACAGATCGGCATGAGTGGTCATATATAATAACCCTGTCAAAGGGGGCCCAACAATGTGTGGTGCAATGATGGAACAGCCACAGGCACCAGGAGGTGAGCTGCCTGTTCAGTCCATCACTGGCCCTGTGCCTTTTCCTCTACCACCACCACCTACTACCCCCTTCTAGGAGGTAAAAACACAAGCCATTAAGGGAAAATGGCATTAAGACATAATGAAATATGTGAAGCAAAGAGGAAATTTTCATGCCCAGGACTTAATGGGCATGGTATTAGATAGTTGAGACACCAGGAGAGGTATCAGACTTTGTCCTCTGCCACCTCTGGATGACAGAGTAAAAAACTATGGTTTTATGTATAAGGAAGATTATTAGTGGCTTTCTCATTAAATAACTTCCCTTTGCCTACTCCCAGTTGCATAAGAGTTACATGGTTTTATGAATTAGTTCAGATTAACTGCTTCACCCTCCCTGGCTCTGCCCATGTCTCTGTTTTAGGAAACACTCCCAGCACTGCTCCATCTAGAATCCCCTCCTATTTGGTTGGCTACCTTGAACACTAGCCCCAGGCTGTTCAATTAGAGGCCATGTCCATTCCACTATCCCTCAGATGAACATAACTCTCCAACTCTGTTTTTGTCTTCCCTTCCGGACTTTGATACTAACACAGCACTACCTACTCTTGACCTGTCAAGCTCTCACCACATCACCTGCTGGGCCTGATGCACACCTCAGTCTCTCTCCCTCTTGGCCACATGAGCCTTCCGGGAGCCAAGACTGGATGCTGACTGACCACTCCTCTTTACTCTCAACTTGTCTGTTAGTGATGGGGAGATTTCCAAGAAAGTTAGAATAAAACCTTGAGCTTATTGTCACCTCTGTAGAAATTCACAACAATTTTTAAAAATGCTTTCTTAATAAAGTTTTCTACCCAAGACTTTTTGGGGCTAACTCCTTTTTTTTTTTTTTTGGTTTCAAGTGTGTTCATGATTGCTCACTGAAGCATTTTTACAATGGTTGCTTTAAAATCTTTGTCAAGTAATTCTAACATCTTTGTCATCTCTCCATTGGCACCTACTAATTGCCTTTTTTCAATCAGTTTGAGATCTTCTAAGTTCTTGATATGACAGGAGATTTTTGGTTGAAACCTGGACATCTCAGTTATTATGTTATGAGACTCCAGATCTTACTTAAACCTTCTGGTCTAGTGGGCTTTCTTTGATCCTGCTCCAACAGGGAAGTGGGGATACCACCTTGTTACTGCCAGGTAGGGATAGAAGTCCAGGTTCTCCCTCTGGCCTTTGCTGGCACTTGAGGGGTTGCTCCTAGTTACTGATGGGGAGGGATGGAGGCACTGGAGTGCTTCCTTCCTACTCTCCATGTGAACTCCACTGGTGGAGGGTGAGAGGAACCTCTTTAAAATGAGGCAGTGGTAAAAGCCTGGACTGTCCCCTAGGCCTCTTCTGACACTTTCCCAAGGGAGGGGGAAGGATGCATTTTGTAACACCAAGCAGAAATCAAGATTTCAGTTCCCTACTACACCTTCTCAGGCAGCATCCCCATTATGGAGGAGAAGCTAGGGCACCTCATTATAGCCTGCTGGGGGTGGAAATCTGGGCTCCCTACTTGGCCTTTGATGGCATAAGCAGAGTGGGGCCACAGTGTTTTCTCAGGTGGAGTACAGCGATTCTTGTCTAAAAGTCTGTCTTGCCAGGCTGTCCTTTTCCTAGTCCTTTGGTTAGGGAAAGTAGGCTTTTGTTAGAGCTTTTGGTTTTTATCTGTGCCTGTTGGCATTTCTGGGTTGCCAGCTTCTTCAGATTCAAAAAGAAAACACGGTCATTCCTTGGGTCCTGAGGTCCTTAGCCAGTCTGCCTTCTGCATACCTTTCAGAGCCATCTGATGTTTGTTTTATATATAATGTTCAGGATTTTTAGTTGCACTTAGTGTAAGACATACCAAAAAATATGTTCATTCCATTTTTCTGATCACCTTTTGTCTTAAAAAAAAACAGATAGATGCATACACAGACACACACACACACAAACACACACACATGCACACATATATATATGTATAATTCTTAGCATGGAAACAACAAAGCCCATGCTTTTTTGGTCCAGTTTAATTTTCCCTGATATTTAAGTAAATATGAATAGTTTGTGTTCAGAAAAATTCTCATTCAAGAAGAGTCAAAATCAGCTAAAATGGATCATCACTCTGTTTCAATGCCTAATTAGACTTGTCACTGTCAGTCCTTTCTTGGTTACAAATCATCAGTAGTTCTTATAATTATATCTTTGTAATGAAAGACAGAGTGCTTCTCCCTGATGCCAGCAATTCCAAGCAATATGAAAGCAACTAAGTACTCACATGGAACTTATAAAATATCAAGGGGTGTGTGTGTGTGTTTGTACACACATACATACACATCTTACATATATGTATATACTTACTGATACCAAATGTTTAAAGTCATGACAAATTTTTTTGAGTATCATTTTAGAAAGAAGCATAGTTTGTGCCTTTATAGAAACAAAATCGAGAAATAAAATGTAAAGATGTTTCCACCAAAGCATATTTGATCAGGGTAGAGCTTACCTGAAAAGCAGGCTGAGTAGTGAAATAAGTACCCCATTGAGGTTGGAGGCCTCGATTTGCTATTAGAATCTCAGCCAAATGTATTTGAATTAACCAGTTGTTGGACTGAACTGAATTAGTTCCTCAGCTTAGTTCCATATCCTAGACCTAACTTTTATGTCTCCCAGGACTTTGGTGGTGGTGGAGGTGGAGGGCCATTAAGCAATGACAGAGCTGCAAAGAAAAAGATGAGAGGAAAAAAGAAAGAGCCTCCAAAACCGAACCTGGGTGTCATCAATACTGAGTCACCAGACCTGCATTACAATGGTCATTGGCCTTCAAGTTGCAGTAGGAGCATTTCCTATCATCTGTCCACTCACTTGGGAGGCCTAGCGCTAGAAGAAAATGAGGAAGCAGAGAAGTCTTCTGTAGCAGTATATCTCTGATTGTGGCAAAGACAGCATCATCAACCTTGTAGAGAGCTTTGTGAGCATTAAGGAGACCAGACTTTCCCCATATGGCAGCTGCATCCTGTTTCAGGCCCTGAAAAATCTAAATCGAACTTCACACAGGATATGTAGAATAAATAAAGAGACATTTGTGAGAGGCCCTGTTTCATGTCTGCCTTGATGCAGATCCTTCAGTTCATCCTCACTTACTCGTGCATTCACTAGCCCATACAACTAGCCCAACAAAGTCACACAATTAGCCCAGGAAACCCTATCTCCATCCCAATTCCAATACTACCACCCTGTTTATCCCCCAAATACTATTGTTTAGGTCCCAAGACAGCCAATATTGCTTGGCCCTGTGGACTTGCATTTTGCACATGGCTGCTAGGGTTTAAAATGCAGCTCTTTCGGAAACACTCTGACCAAGTTTGCGTTCCTGGCTCTCTACCTCCTTGCTGCACTTCCACCACACAATTGTACTTCAGGTAGGACCTCACTCCAGCTCCTTGCCCATAGAAGCCAATCCTTAGCCTGAGCTACCTGCCCCACAGCTGACTACATGTGGCCCTGAGCAAAAGATATACCCTTTCTGAATCTCAACTTCTTCATTTATAAATGGTCATGATGCCACTTCAAAGACTTCTTTAATGTTTTGATAAGATATTGCATGCAAAGTATTTAGCACAGTTCTTTGTGCATAACAAGCCTGTGTGTGTGTCTGTGTGTTTATCCATATTTGAGATGGTATCAGAATTCTGTTTCATTCTAGGCTTTACTCACTTTCAGAAGGGCATTGATAAAGTAGAGTATCCAAAAGAAAATCAGCCTCAAGATGGAGAAAATACTAAGAACCATTATTGAATACCTGTATGCCAAATATTATACTAGCAAACTTGGCAATTTTGTCATTTATTCTTGACAAAAGCCCTAAAATGTAGCTATTTTTCTTTATTTTCCTAATAATGTATCTTATTACATTAAATGTACATTAATGTAATGTATCTTATTACATTAAAGCTACATAGATAAGCTATGTATCTTTATTTTCCTAATAAAGAAACTGAGACAGAAATGGGCAACTTGCCCAATATTATGGAGTTCAGAATAGCAGAAATGGAATTCAATCCCAGATCAATTTGATTCTAAAGCCCATAGTCTTTCTACTACATCACTCTGCTTCCTGCCATATGATGTAAGAGGAAAGTGAGGGGATTAGAAATATTTACCAGGTCATCAGGGTGTGAGAGGGAAGGGTGCAACATTGAGAAATCTTCAATAGCTCATCCTACTCTGAGGTTCTGTGATCTAATGAACACCAGGACATGGAACCAAACTAGAGGAAGCTGTAATGTGTGGCCCTGATGTAGATGAGGTTCTAGTTTCAGCATCTTGACTTTTGGTATTTTCTTTTCCCACAAACTTTACTTTTTTCTCCCTGCCATAAAAAAGTTTCCTTTTTCTTCTGACACAAGCTCAGTACATTAATAAAGTGCTGATTTTCAAAGGAAATAGTCTCTATTGTTTAGAACGGCTGGGAAGCCCCGCAAGTAGACATGCTGACCAGACAAACAGGCTGAAGAAATAGTACCTGAGATGGCTCCTAAGTAGTGATGATGGAAATAAAAGATAAAGAATTCAAAGCATGGATTTCAAGGAAGCTCAATGAGATCCAAGACAACACAAAGAAACTTCTAAAGCAATTCAGGAAATGAAGGAAGAAATAAACATCTTAAAAAGAAATCAATCAGAGCTTCTGGAATTGAAATACTCATTTAAGGAATTTCAAAATACAATTGAAAGTTTTACCAATAGACTGAACCAAGCAGAAGAAAGAATTTCAGATCTGAAAACTTGGTTTTTGAACTATTCCAGTCAGACAAAAATAAAGCAAAAAGAATTTTAAACAATGAACAAAGTCTTCCAGAAATATGGGATTATGTAAAGTGACCAAACCTATGAATTATTGGCATTCCTTAGAGAGGAGGAGAAAAAGTAAACAAATGGGAAAACATATTTGAGGGAATAATTCAAGAAAATTTCCCTAATCTTGTTAGAGAGGTAGACATCCAGATACAAGAAATCCAGAGAACACCTGCAAGATACAGTGCAAAGCAAATATCGCCAAGGTATACATTCACCAGGCTGTCTAAGGTCAATGCTAAAGAAAAAGTCTTAAATGCAGCTAGACAAAAAGGTCAGATCACATACGAAGGAAACTCCATCAGGTAAACTGTGGACATCTCAGCAGAAACCTTACAAGCAGAAGAGATTGGGGACCTATTTTCAGCAGTCTCAAAGAAAAGAAGTTCCAAACAAGAATTTCATATCCCACCAAACTAAACTTCATAAACAGAGGGGAAATAAAATTTTTGCCAGACAAGGAAGGGCTAAGGAAATTTGTTACCACTAGGGCAGCCTTACAAGAGATCCTTAAGGGAGTTCTAAACATAGAAATGAAAGAATGATACCTGCTACTACAAAAACACACTTATGTTCATAGCCTACAGATCCAGTAAGCCAATCACACAATAGAAACTACAACACAACCAGCCAACAACTTCATAATAGGATCAAAACCTCACATGCCAATATTAACCTTGAATATAAATGATCTAAATGCCCCACTTAAAAGGCACTGAGTGGCAAGCTGGATTGAAAAAAAAAAAAAACTCATTAATCTGCTGTCTTCAAGAGACTCATCTCATATGTAATGGACACCCATTGGCTGAAAGTAAAGAATTGGAGAAAGATCTATTGTGCAAACAGAAAACAAAAAAGATCAGGTATTACTATTCTTACATCAGATAAAAAGATTTTAAAACAAAAAACAGTACCAAAAAAGAGGAGGGGGACAAAGAAGGGCATTGCATAATGATAAAGGGTTCAATTCAACAGGAAGACTTAACTATCCTAAATATATGTGCACCCAACCTTTGAGCACACAGATTCATAAAAAAAAAATTCTAGACATGCAAAAAGACTTAGACAGACATACAATAATACTAGGGGACTTCAACACCCCACTGAAAGTGTTAGATGTATCATCAAGGCAGAAAACTAACAAAGAAATTCTGGATTTAAATTCAACTCTTTATCAGCTGAAGCTGATAGACATCTATAGAATATTCTATTCATCAACTACAAAATACATGTTTCTCTCATCTGCACGTGGAATATATTCCAATATCAACCACATGCTCAGCGATAAAACAAGTCTCAATAAATTCAAAAAAATCAAAACCAAATCAGCCTTATTCTTGGACTAGAGTGGAATAAAAATAGAAATCAATACCAAGAAGATCTCTCAAAACCACACAGTTGCATGGATATCAAACAACTTCCTCTCAAATGACTTTTAGGTAAACAATAATATTAAGGCAGGAATAAAAAAATTATTTGAAATAAATGAAAAAAGAAACAGAACATACCAAAATCTCTGGGATGCAGCAAAAGCAGTGTTAAGAGGAAAGTTTATAGTGCTAAATGCTGACCTCAAAAAGTTAGAAAGATTTCAAATTAATGATTTAACATCACACCTAGAGAAACTAAAGAAGAACAAACTAACCCCAAAGCTAGCAGAATAAAATAAATAACTAAAATCAGAGCAGAAATGAACAAAATTGAAACCCCAAAATCCATACAAAGAATCAATTAAATCAAAAGTTGGCTTTCTGAAAGGACAAGATTGATAAACTACTAGCTAGGTTAAAAAAGAAAAAAAGAGAGAAGATCCAAATAAGCACAATCAGAAATGACAAAGGTGACATTACAACTGATCCCACAGAAATACAAAGATCCTCAGAGACTACTATAAATACCTCTATACACACATGCTAGAATCTAGAGAAAATATATAAATTCCTGGAAATACACAATCTCTCAAGGTTGAATCAGGAAGAAATTAAAACAATGAACAGACCAATATTGAGTTCTGAAATTGAATCAGTAATTTAAAACCTACCAACCAGAAAAACCCCAGACCAGATGGACTCACAGCTCAATTATATCAGACATACAAAGAAAAGCTGGTACCAATCCTACTAAAACTATTTCAAAAAATTGAGGTGGAGGGATTCCTCTGTAACTCATTCTACGAAGCCAGCATCACCTTGATACCAAAAACTGGCAAAGACTCAATGAAAAAAAGAAAACTTCAGGCCAATATCTTTGATGAACATACATGCAAAAATCCTTGATGAAATACTAGAAAACTGAATCCAGCAGCACATCAAAAAGTCAATGCACCATGATTAAGTAGGCTTCATTCCTGGCATGCAAGGTTGGTTCACTATACACAAATCAATAAATACCACTCACCACATAAACAGAATTAAAAACAAAAACCATATGATCATCTCAATAGATGCAGAAAGGCTTGCAATAAAATCCAATACCCCTTCATGATTAAAAAACCCTCAAGAGACTAGGCATCAAAGAAACATACCTCAAAATAATAAGAGCCATCTATGACAAAACCACGGACAACATCATACTGAATGGGCAAAAACTGGAAGCATTCCCCTTGAAAACTAGAACAAGACAAGGATGCCCACTCTCACTGTTCCTATTCAACGTAGTACTGAAAGTACTTGCCAGAGCAATCAGGCCAGAGAAAGAAATAAAAGGCATCCAAATAGGAAAAGAAGAAGCCAAACTGTCTCTCTTAGATGATATGACTGTATACCTAGAAAATCCTAAAGACTGCCGAAAGGCTCCTAGAACTGAACATGACATCAGGAAAATTTCAGGATACAAAATCAATGTACAAAATTTAGTAGAATTTCTATACATCAATAACATTCAAACTGAGAGCCAAATGAAGAACACAATCCCATTTATAAAAGCCACACACAATATAAAATACTGAGGAATACATCTAACCAAGGAGGTGAAAGATCTTCATAAGAAGAGCTGCAAAACGCTGCTGAAAGAAAGCATAGGCAACACAGGGCCTGGCATGGTGGCTCACGCCTGTAATCCCAGCACTTAGGGTGGCCGAGGCGGGCAGATCACCTGAGGTCAGGAGTTTGAGATCAGCCTGGCCAACGTGGTGAAACACCGTCTCTACTAAAAATACACACATTAGCCAGATGTGCAGGCACCTGTAATCCCAGCTACTTGGGAGGCTGAGGCAGGAGAATCATTTGAACCCAGGAGGTGGAGGTTGCAGTGAGCCAAGATTGTACCACTGCACTCCAGCTTGGGTGACAAGAATGAAACTCCATCTGAAAAAAAAAAAAAAAAAGAAAAAGAAAGAAAGAGAGAAAGAGAGAAAGAAAGAAAGAAGGAAAGAAAGAAATCATAGACAACACAAACAAATGGAAAAACATTCTATGATTGTGGATTGGAAGGATCAACATCATTAAAATGGCCATACTGTCCAAAGCATTCTACAGATTTAATGCTATTCCTATCAAGATACCAATGTCATTTTTCACAGATTTAGAAAAACCATTCTAAAATTCATTTGGAACCAAAAAAAGAGCCCAAATAGCCAATACAATCCTTGCAAAAGGAAGAAAGCCAGACGGACTGCATTACCTAACTTCAAACTATACTATGAGGCTACAGTAACCAAACAGCATGTTACTGGTACAAAAAAAGATACATAGACCAATGGAACAGAACAGAGAACAGGAATAAAGCTGCACACCTACAGCCATTTGATCTTTGACAAGGTTGACAAAAATAAGCAATGGGGAAAGGAATCCCTATTCAATAAATAGTGTGGGTATAGCTGGTTAGCCAAAGGCAGAAGAATGAAACTGGACCCCTACTTTTCCCCATATATAAACATTTATTCAAAATGGATTAAAGATTTAAAGGTAAGCCCTCAAACTATAAGAATCCTGGAATTAAAATCTAGGAAATACTACTGTGGACATCAGCCTTGGGAAATAATTTATGACTAAGTCCTCAAAAGCAATTGCAACAAAAATAAAAATTACCAAGTGGTACTTAATTAAAGAGGTTCTGCACACCAAAAGAAACTATCTACAGAGTAAACAGACAACATATAGAATGGGAGAAAATATTTGCAAACTATACATCCAACAAAGGTCTAATATCCAGAATCTATAAGGAACTTAATTCAACAAGCAAAAAGCAAATAAATCCATTAAAAAGTGGGCAAAAGATTTCTCACAAGAAGACAGACAAGTGATCAATAAATATATTAAAAAATGCTTAACATCACTAATTATCAGAGAAATGCAAATCAAAACCACAATGAGATACCATCTGATACTAGGCAGAATGGCTATTAATAAAAAGTCAAAACAAAAACAAAAACAAAAAACAAATGCTGGTGAGGCTCCAGAGAAGAGGAAGTCCTCATACACTGGAAATGTAAATTATCTCAGCCACTGTAGAAAGCACTTTGGAGATTCAGAACTACCATTTGACCCACCAATCCCAATATTGGGTACCTATTCAAAAGAAAATAAATTCTTCTAACCAAAAGATACCTGCACGTGTGTGTTCATCACAACACTATTCACAGTAGTAAAGACACAGAATCACCCTAAGTGCCTATTAATGGTGGACTGGAAAAAAAATGTGGTACATATACTCCATGGAATACTGTATGGCCATAAAAAACAATGAAATCACATCCTTTCCAACAACATTGGTGCAGCTGGAGGCCATTATCTTAAGTGAATTAAGAGAAGAACAGAAAACCAAATATCACATGTTCTCACTTATAGGTGGGAGTGAAACATTGGGTGCTCATGGACCTAAAGATGTCAACAATAGACATTAGGGACTATTAGAGGGGGAAAGGGAGGGGAGAAAAGGGCTGAAAAACTACCTATTGGATACTATGCTCAGTACCTGGGTGGCAGGATTATTCACTCCCCAAACCTTAGCAACAAGCAATATACCCATGTAACAAACCTGTACATGTACCCCCTGAATCTAAGATAAAAGTTGAAATTATAAAAAAGAAATATACCATCCTGGCTAACACGATGAAACCCCATCTCTACTAAAAATACAAAAAAAAAAAAAAAAAATTAGCTAGGGGTGGTGGCAAGTGCCTGTAGTCCCAGCTACTTGGGAGGCTAAGGCAGGAGAATCGCTTGAACTCGAGAAGTGGAGGTTGCAGTGAGCCAAGATTGTGCCACTGCACTACAGCCTGGGCAACAGAGTGAGACTCCATCTCAAAAAAAAAAAAAAAAAAGAGAGAAATATAAACTAGTTTATGAAAAATATCAGTTATTTATTGTAAAATGCATAAATTATAAGATTATAAGGAATTTCAAGATTTAAAAAAAGATTTCATTTACTCATGAGTTTCATTAACCAGTTTGTCAAAAATGTCCCATTTCTAGTGATGTAGTGTGTGTTTCATGTTAACTTAATGCCAGTATTTTATCTAAAATCAGCAAGATTTTCAAGGTTTTTGCAATGTGTTCAGATGACACACTCCTCTTTGTTATTAGTATTATCAAATAACTCTAAAGCCTTTTCATGGCTTCTGCTTGAAATTTATTTCTCAGACATAATGAATTTCTGTTTTGGGTCTGATCTGAAAAAACATGGTTTTACATTTTACTCTCATTATCAGACCAACTATTTTATTTTTAACATACATTTTTTGTTTTGTTTCATATTCCACTAAGCTTTTGTCTGTATTTCTTTCATGTTCTATTTAATAAATACATTTTAAAATGGTTGAAACAGAAAAAAAAAAGATATGATACACACACACACACACACACACACACACACACACCATGAAATTCTACTCTGCCGTAAAAAAGAATGAATCATAAAAAGGAAAGAAATCATGTCTTTTGCAGCAACATGGATGGAACTGGAAGCCATTATCTTAAGTGCGATCACTCAGAAACAAAAAAATCGAATACAGCATGCTCTCACTCATATGTGGGAGCTAAATAATGAGTACACATGGACAGAGAAAGTGGAATAATAGACATTAGAGACTCAGAAAATGGGAGGGTGGGAGAGGGGTGAGGGATGAGAAATCACCCAACAGGTACAAGGTATGCTCTTCGTGTGATGGTTGTACTAAAAGCCCAGATTTCATCACTATGCAATATACCAATATAACAAGACTGCATTTATGGCCCCTAAATCTATGAAAACAAATAAATTAATTAATTAAACTAAATAAAAAACAGTGATGATGATGGCCATAGCTTGGAAAGTGCTTCCTGTGCAGTGGCCCCTGTTGTATGAGCTCTATGTGTATTGATTTATATAAGCCTCATCACAATTCCACGGCAGTTTCTAAATAACACCGTATGCTTCTGATATTCTGTCTTCTGAAATTTTCTTGCCCTGAGTATGTGAGTTTAGACTCAAGTGATACCTCATTTTTTGATACCTCGTTTTTAAAAATTAACACTCATCCTTTAGAACTTATTTTTCAGTAGGGCACAGTATCTTTAACAGTGTAGACTCTGGAGCCAGCATCGCCTGCCTCAATTTGAATCTCAGCTGAACCATTTCCTACTGTAAGCCTTGAGGATCATATAATATTTACCAATAAGGTTATTAGGAGATGAGGAAATTTACGCATATTTCCCAAGATTCCACAACTAGTGACAGAGCTGGAACTTAAACCCTGGTGGAGTTGTCTTCATGTCTCCATTCTACAAAGGGGCTGTTGGTGTTCGCCGGCTCCCTGCAGTCATGTTTGCACCGTTGGCATGTCCTCACAGACAAATTTCTTTGCTCTCTACTTAAAACCAAAGAGAAAGAGAAAAGAACTTTCAGCAACCTGCCAGTGGAAGTCCTTGGTACTTCTCTTTTATCGATTAAAATAGACTCAACATATAGTGACTGAAGAAGCTACTACGTGCAAGGCACTATTTGAGGGACTGAGGATACAGAGTCGAATAACACAGCCCTTTTCTGTGAGTTGCTTGTAGTCCATCAAGGGAGAAAACCTGAAAACACATAAGCTAAATGTAGTATGTGAGGTGGGTGGCAATATTAACATTTCCAAATTGGAACTGATTCATTTTTAAACACTGTTATTTCTCTCCTTTGCCTTATCCTTACTAAAGCAAGGAAGCCAATCCATACCACAGAGAAAGGATGTGACACAGCAGAAAACAGAAAGGAAGGAGCTTTCCCAGCTCCACCTGTACCAAAGCATTGGCAGTATAATTGAAGGCAAATAGCTGATTGCTGGAAGCATTTTTTTCGCGTATCCACTCAGCATTCAGTCACTTACTGTTTTACTCAACTCTTGTTTATTAAGTCACTACTATGAGCCAGCTACAGTTTTAGGCACTGGAGATATAGCAGTGAACATAATAAAGTCCCTGTACCTCAGGGTGCTTGTATTCTCAAGTAAAAAAGACTGAAAATAAGCAAACAAATATATATGAGTCATCAGATGATGATAAATGCTGTAGATAAAAATAAAGCAGGGGAGGGGGAGGGGAGAGGTATTGCTGGAGGTGAAATGGGGAGGAGGTTGCTGTCTTATAGAGAGTGGTCCAGGAACAGCCTCTCTAGCTGAGTGACTGGAAGAGGTAAGAGAGCAAACTACACGGCTCACCAGGGAAAGAGCATCTCATGCAAGGGGAATAGCAATTCAGAGGCCCTGAGGCAGGAGTGTACTTCATGTTATTCATGGGGGCCAGTGTGGAAAGAGTAACTGAAGAGGACAGAGTAGGAGATAGACGTCCAGATTATGTAGGACTTCAGATGCCACTGAAAAATGGCTAGCCCTTCCAATGAATGAGATGGGAAGTCATTAGAGTGTTTTGTGCAGAGAAGGGTCACGATTTGACCTTATTTTATTATTTTATTTTATATTTTATTTTATTTTATTTTATTTTGAGACAGAATCTCCTCCCTCTGTCACCCAGGCTCTGGAGTGCAGTGGCGCGATCTCAGCTCAATGCAACCTCCACCTCCCAGGTTCAAGTGATTCTCCTGCCTCAGCCTCCCAGGTAGCTGGGATTACAGGCACGTGCCACCATGCCCAGCTAATTTTTGTGTATGTTTAGTAGAGACAGAGTTTCACCATGTTGCCCAGGCTGGTCTCAAACTCCTGACCTCAAGTGATTTGCCAACCTTGGCCTCCCAAAGTGCTGGGATTACAGGCGTGAGCCATCAGCCTTGACTTTTGTTTTAAAAGGACATTCTGGTTCCTGTATCAGTGATTGGGAGCAGGTAAGGAGAGAAGCAAGGAAAAGAGTCTGGAGACTATTAGAGTAATCCCAGGAGGGAGGATGGTTGCTTGGACCCAGCAGCAGCAGTGATGTTGAGACCACAGGATATACTGATGGGCGAAATGTGGGGTATGCGATAGAAAGAGCTGTTCAGCATTCCAGCTCCAAGAGTTTTAACCAGAGCAAGTGGAAGCTTAGAACTTTAGGCAAGGTGAAATCTTGTCATTCATCCATTTCAATGCATACATTCACAGTTGTGTGAGAACACAGACCTAGAGAGATGAAGTAGCTGCTGCTGATCACATCCGAAATGAGAGACCACAGTAAGGTTTTCTAAATCCCAGAGCACTGCCACTTTCTGTCTCTCTTTTGGGATCATCAAGTTGATTTCTCTACCTTGGAGAAGCTGTCACAGGCAATATTCACTAATGCTCTGGCTGAAGAGAAATTAATATCTACAAAAGACAATAAAAATTAGGAAACCAATGAATCTGTGTTTTTTAAAAATAATGGCTCCATCTATTGTTTAAATATTTTTGTTTGAGAATAGTTTTCAATTTACAGAAAAATACAGAGACTCATATACCCCACACCCAGTTTTGCCAGTATTAGTGTCTTAGATTAGCAGTACATTTGTCATAATTGATAAACCAATACTGATACATTATTATTGACCAAAGTTCATATTTTGTTGGGTTTTTCTTTGTTTTTCCCTAATGTCCTTTTTCTATTTCAGGACCCCACCTAGGACACCACATTATATTCAGTCATCACGTCTCCTTAGACTCCTCTTGGCTGTGACATTTTCTCACACCATCCTTGTTTTTGATGACTTTGACAGTTTTGAGAAGTACTCATTAGGTATTTTGTAGAATGTTCCTCAACTGGAACTTCTCTGATGTTTTTCTCATGATTAGAATGGGGTTATGTGTCTTTAGGAGGAAGAGCACGTAAGTCAAATATCATTTCATCACATCCTATCAGGGTACATACAATCAATACAATTTATCACTGTTGATGTTAACCTTGATCCCCTGGCTGAGGTAGTGTTCATCAGATTTCTACACTGTAAAGTTCTTTTATTCCTCCTTTCCATACTGTATGCTTTGGAAGGAAGTCACTATGTGCAGCCCACATTTAAGGAGTGGGAAGTTATGGTTCTGTGTAGATATATGTGGAATATCTATAAATATTATTTGGAAATCTTCTGTATTGATTTATCTACTCCCCACACATATTTATTCATTCAATCGTTTATTTATATCAGTATGCACTGGGCAAGACACCAACAGTGTCCATTATTTCTGACACAGACAATGAACGAAAGAGTGGTTGGATGAATGACAATAGTTACAATAGAAATTATAACAGCAAGCATATGTCCACCCAAAACCTTATACACAAATGTTCCCAGCAGTATTATTCATAATAGCCAAAAGGTGGAAACAACCCAAATGCGTATCAACTGATAAATACATAAACAAATTGTGGTACATCTAGTCAATGGAATATTATTCAGCTACAGAAAGGAATAAAGTGCTGGTACACAATATAACAACATACACGAACCTTGAAAACATGGTAAGTGAAAGAAACTAATCACAAAAGATCAAATATTGTGACTCCATTCATAGGAAAAGTCCAGAACAGGGACATTAAATCTATAAAGACAGACAGTAGCATAGTAGTTGTTTAGAGCTGGGTGATTGGGGATTAGGGAGCTCGGGGGAATGATAGTTACAAGGTACAGAGGTTCCGTTTGAGGTGAAGAAAATGTTCTAAAATTGATTGTGGTGATGGTTGCCCATGTCTGTGAACTTACTAAAAACCATTAAATTGTATACTTTAAATGGGTGAATTGCATATTATGTAAATTATATCTCAGAAATTAAATTCAAACAGAAATTGTAACAGCATGCAAGTTGGGACATATAATTTGATCTCTTTTAGTCTAACAGTAGGCTGGTTTGTACTTTAGATCCCTGGTTATCTTTGGTGTGGAAATGAACAGAAACAGATCATTTCAAAATGTTAGGCAACAATTCAGAAACATTCACATTTGGTTCTAGAAAACATTACAGTGGCCAGGTGCAGTCACTCACACCTGTAATCCCAGCACTTTGGGAGGCTGAGGCAGGCGAATCACTTGAGGTCAGGAGTTTGAGATCAGCCTGTCCAACATGGTGAAACCCCATCTCTATTAAAAATTACAAAAATTAGCTGGGTATGGTGGCCCACGCCTATAATCCCAGCTACTCTGGCAGCTGAGGCAGCAGAATCGCTTGAACCTGGGAGGCAGGGGTTGTAGTGAGCTGAAATCACACCACTGCAGTCCAGCCTGGGCAATAGAGGGAAACTTTGTGAAAGAAAGAAAGGAAGGAAAGAAAGAAAGAAAGAAAGAGAGAGAGAGAGAGAGAGAGAGAGAAAGAAAGAAAGAAAGAAAGAAAGAAAGAAAGAAAGAGAAAGAAAGAAAGAAAGAAAGAAAGAAAGAAAGAAAGAAAGAAAGAAAGAAAGAAAGAAAGAAAGAAAGAAAGAAAAGACAATACAGTAATTTTGAGGTCGCCGATATCCCTTTCTAATTATGTTTTGCCTAGATGACAATATAAATGTATCATCCTTAAGTTAAAAAAAAAAAAAAGACATACAAGAAGAGATGGGCAAGACATTTTCTAAATGGAAAGTCAACTAGGGATAAAACGTGTTTCAAGTAATCCGCAAAGAGGAAGAGCAATATGTGAATAATGGAGAGTTGAACACACATATGCACACGCACCAACCCACACCATGTTTTACCCTTAAATTCAGCTGACTCTCTCTCCTTCCTGTGTCTTCTTTCATTAGCTTGATTACCACCTCAGCTATGAATAAATGACACCACACTGTTCTGCCTAAGGCTCAATGAAATGGGCTATTTAAACATTCAATGGAGCCAAAGAGACATAAGTGGGGGATACAGTGCTAAGCATATGAACTCAAACTTGTTGGCAGATTCTGACCAGCAAATACAGAACACTCTTACTGAGCAGAAATTAGCTCATCATTTGTCTGGGGAGTTGGCCCAGGGCAATCATTTATTTCCAAGTTCCATCTGCAGCCCTGCCATCCCTGCAAAATGGGGTTGGCACCCTCCCAGAAACGTGTTTTCAAAGAGGACTCAAGGAAATGCCTCCAGCATTTCTCACAACCTGGCGTCTTGCTCTTTCTTTAAGGTAGGCCTCACCTAAAAACAGCAAAAGCTTTCTGCGCGGGGGAAGGGAAACACCTTAACGGACTGAGCCTAGCAGCTGGGTGACAGAGGTGTGCTAAAGAAAATATTTTCTCTCTAATGAAATCATACACCACTGCAATGGGAGGAGAGAGGAGAAGCTGGGTCCAGTGTCAATATGAGGGGCTGATATATGTTAGGACACATGAGAAAAAGAAGGAAATCTTCCAGGCCAAACAGAGAGCTTTATTCCATGAAAAAACGAGCAGTTGTTAGAGGCTGGTGCTCCATTCCCTGCTGGACTCCCTATTGTGGTCTTTGACACAGTGAAGAAGTATAGAAGACAGAGTTGTGAGGAGGAGTTAGAAAATAAAGAATTCTGGGCCAGCCTTTGCCAGTATTCTGGACCAGTATTGCCAACTAGTGTCTGCATTCCCGGCCAGTGTCTGCTGAGTTGCTGAGTTTGCTCCCCAGTCTGCCCCATCCACTCTTCTCCATCCTTGGCACCACTCAGACTTTCTAGGTCAGTCCTAATTTCCAGTATTCTTTACTGTGGCCCCATAAACAACCAAACTTGCAGGAAATTCTTACTTTTTAGAAACCAAACTACATCTTTGAGACTATTGCCTGCATCTAGAAATGGATCATGTCTTATTCCATTTGGGCTGTGATAACAAATTACCATAGGCTTGGTGGCTTAAACAACAAACACTTATTTCTCACAGTTCTGGAGGCTGGAAGTCGAAGGTCAGAGTTCCAGCATAGGTTCACATGGTTGAGTTATTGGTGAGAGCCTTCTTCTGGTTAAATCCTCACATGGCCTTCTTTTGGTGTACATATGGAGAGCGAGCGAGAGAGAGAGAGAGAAAGAGAGACAGATTGTGTGTCTTTTCCTCTTTTTATCAGAGCGCTAATCCCATCACGGAAAGTCTACCCTCAAGGCCTCATCTAAACCTAATTGTTTTTCAAAGACCCCACTTCCAAAGAAGTGGACCAACACAATGGGGATTAGCACTTCAATATATAAAATTAGGGGGAAGGGGATACAAACATTCAGTCCATAGCAGACCACAACCCACCCACTGTATATGCTATGGTCTGAATGTGTCACCCAAAATTCATATGTTGAAACTTAATAATCAATGTGTTATTATTAAGAGGTGGGGCATTTAGGGGGTGATTAAATCATGAGGGTGGAACCCTCATGGATGGGATTTGGGTTCTTACTACAGGGCTTGAGGAAATGGGCTTATTTTCTTCTCTTCTTCTCTTCTGCTGTGTGAGGACACAATATTTGCCCTTTCTGCCATGTAAGAATGCCGCAAGAACTCCCTCATCAGACACCAAATGCCAGCACCTTGATCTTGGATTTCCTGACCTCCAGAATTGTAAAAATAAATTTCTATTGTGTGATATTTTCTGACAGCAGCACAACCTGACTAAGACACCACATACCTCTACTTGGAGGCCAGGCTATGGACAGAGAGAAGGGAAGAGTGAATTTCCTCTCCTGGAAACTTTTCCCTTTCCCTTGGTTCATAGGAAGCTATCAGCTTGCTGGGCAGAGACCATTGTGGTATGCACTATGTTGGGTCATTGATGGGAGTGGTAGGGTGGGATAAAGAAAAGCAAATGTTAAAAAAAGAATAACATCTTCAGAGTTTCAGCATTGCCTATATTGGCACATTCAATAAAAAATATAACTTACGTGCGTAATCTGGGATGACCTTTTCACCACTCCCTACACTCCAAAGTACTTGAGCGGGACTCTTGCAAAAAATCCCAGAGAAAATTCTTACTTAAACTCACTCCTCCCATCCCCTTCCCTTAAGTGCAATACTTGGCACCATCCACTTCATTAAATGACACTTTCTAGGAGCTTGGCAGATGTTTCTGCTCACTCACCCCAGGAAATCCATTTGCCAGGTGCTGTAACCTTAACCAACACAATATTTTACTATTGAACTTGTCATTGATGTGGAGAACATGAATCTAACAGATGAAACAAATGAAAATGCCACAGAGTTACACAATCCTCTTTTGGTAATCTAAGAGATTTGCTCATCATTTTCTTCTCTCTCCTCTTTGTGGAAAAGTTATCCATATTCTTTAGCAGACATTCAAGGCCCTCTGTGATGGTCCTTCCAGCCTCCTTACACTTCCAGCCACTCTGCCTAATGACAAGGGCTGTAGTTATGACAAGGGTAGCTCAGCTCTCCCCAAGCATGCTCGCTACTTTCTCACTCCAAAGTCTTTGTGTTCGCAACTTCCTCCCTCCATCAGAAGTGCTTCCTCTCAAATTCCATCTGTTGAAATTCTACCTATACCTCAAAATTTAATTCAAATACCAGCTTATCCATGAAGTCTTTCCTGATCTACATCCTCCATCTCTATCCTCGGTTGCAATGGACCCCTCTTTCCTCTACGGCCATATCTGTATATGTGATCATCAAATTTGGCCTAACAATTATCAACTGTTAGTTATCAACAAGTATTTTTCACATGCAATCACATATTTTGAGGGATTTTAACTAGACCATCTTTGTGTGACTGTCATAGTACCTAGAAAATCCTCTTGCCTGGATCACTTAGCATGTGATAAACTGGTGGTATGTAGGACTGGATCTCCAGGTTTTACGAATATTTAATGAGAAGGAACTAAAGGAATTGTAAAAAATAACTGCTTTTGTTTAAGAACTGAGCCTGGCTTTGAAAAATAGTATGATACTACATATTTATGGGATTGTCCTGTTACAGATCACAGGATTAGACCACACTCTGGTGGGTGGAGATGAATGATCCTTCAAAAGAGATAAATATCCAGGTTCCTTAATGGTGGGAAAAGAGAACAATCCAGGGTCAGGGAATGAAGACTCAGAAGGAAGGCCTTAGTTTGGCATGAAGGGAAAAATCCTTTTCTCTTTTAGAGCCAGGAATGAGTAGGACTGAGGCTTGGAGACATGGAGATGCCTATAGCAATTCCAGAGGTGGAAGGGGAGCTCCCCTGGCCACAAGAATGCTAGTTGCATGTGAGGCAGAGAGCAGGTGTGAGGTGGGAACCCCACACACTCTGGCCTTGTGCAATGTAGTTATTTCCTTTTTATTATACCCAAATTTTAATAAGCTCTCGTTACTTGTAGCAGCCTGCTGTATCATAAAAATTAGGTAGAAAGTCAACCTTATACTTCAGATGAAGAGAAGAGAGGGAGACCAATACCCTTGTCCCTACATTCAGAAGGATTATCACAATGATGGTAACTCAGCATAGAGGTGATCCCATGAGGGATTTGGGGAGCTGAAGGAGTCAACCAGAGTACACATTGGCAGTTTGGTACTAAAAAGAATCTGATATTAAATCCTTTGCAATTAATTACTTTCTAATTAACAAGTGTGCAGCGCTTTATATGTCAGGTATTCTTGACATGTTTGATAACTGTAATTTATTCAAGCGATTACAAACATACATCAGCAGTTAACACAACTCACAGAGGTGCCATTAAACATAACAGAATACCCAAAATGTTTTTAGCACTTTTCTTTAGGGAATGCTTGAAAGGAAGATGTCTCAAAAGTCAATATTAAATTAGGTTAAAGATAATTACTAGCAGAATGTGTATAAAAGAACAACTCTAATTAATTGCTAAAATTGATATGCCAAAGGTTGATTTTTTGAAAATTAAGTCCAGATTGTTCTACAGTTTAGACACTATTAGCATTGTCCTCAGCCTTGAGTCACCTCTATCTACAATGTTCAACAATACTAAGCAAAAAAAATATATTGATTACCTACTAGAATCCCTGGCCACACATTGCAAGACCCTTTAGATAATTAAAACAAAATTCATATTTCAAGGAATGCATAGCTTAGCAGAGAATACAGACCCCTAAACAGATTATTAGAAAATAATTTAGTGACTGCACTGACTGAGATATGCAAATAATAGCACAGGAATTCCAAAAGGTGGCTAGTTATTGAGCACTTTTTGGTGAAAAATCTAGAAAACTTCTTGCTTACATATGCTTCACACTGAATTAATTAGTTTTTAAGTCATGCAAATAGACTTTTAATTGCAATTATTTTGCTGCCATACCAAGCAGTCATTCACCTGGTTTTTGTGGTTGGAGTTTTCTTATAATTAACTATAGCACCAAATGCCAAACAAAGGTGGTGAGAGGGCTAGCCACTTTCAGAATGGTGGAGTGAGGACATTGGCAAATCCTACCTTAAAAAGCACTGATAAAACTAGCAAAGTTATCGAAAGCAGTCATTTCAGAACTCTGAAAATAACCAAACACATAGATAAATTGAAATACATTTATTTAAGAAAACCTACTGAATCTTGGTAGGAACAATGGGATCTGTGACATTTCAGTTTGGAGCTGTTCTCATCCCTCCCCTCTTGGTCAATGATACAGTAGTCAATGAAGGCTAGCAGCCTCACTGTTGTGGAGGGGGTTGATCTGATTTGAAACTCCCCAGAAAAGTCCCATGCCTGGGACGTGGTCAAATCTGATAGTAAGTACTGACAAACAATTGGGAAAGCCAACAGCCTAAGCCTGCAGTGCTCATAGGGATAAGCAAAAGACCAATCAGAATTTAAGAGGCATAAGGGGGAAAATGAGACAGCCATGAGGATTTCGAAAAGCTCTGATATATTTCTGGGGATATGGAAGATTGTACACATGCACAGGATTGCATTTACACCCAGGAAAGACCAAAGAGGGCCCCAGGGCCTTTGGCTGACCATGAGACTCTGTGCAAGCAGAAAGTGAAAGTCAAAGTAGAATTGTGAACTGTCTAAACTTTGAATGTATGCGCCATCCCACACATAGATCCCATGGCATAGAGTGGAAACCTTGTTAACTCAAGGTGTTTTAGGTAAACTTCTGAGGAATCACTGGATGACCGTTCAACTATGCTGACTCAGGTGTGACAATTAGGAAGCCTACTCAAAAATAAAAACAATAATTTAAAAAATCTAAAAACCTAATCAGAGACTTCAGTGGCCACATATTGAAGAGATTCTATCAGTTCAGGCAAGTCACTAAACAAGTAAACAAAGAAAAGACCAAAAATAAAGATTCTGGCTGGGTGCAGTGGCTCATGCCTGTAATCCCAGCACTTTGGGAGGCTGTGGCAGGTGGATCACCTTAGGTCGGGAGTTTGAGACCAGCCTGACCAACATGGAGAAACCCCGTCTCTATTAAAAATACAAAATTAGCCAGGCGTGGTGGCACATGTCTGTAATCCCAGCTACTTGAGAGGCTGAGAGAGGAGAATCGCTTGAACCCAGGAGATGGAGGTTGCGTTAAGCCGAGATTGTACCATTGCATTCCAGCCTGGGCAACAAGAGTGAAACTCAGTCTCAAAATAGAAAAAATAAATAAAAGTAAAAATAAATTCCTTGGGAGGATCATCAAATTCCAGAGTGGCCACAATATGATCTAAAATGTCTAGTTTTTTTTAATTACCAGAAATACAAAAGAGCAGGAAAATGTACCCCATATACAGGAAAATAAGCAGTCAACAGAAACCATCTACAAGAGAGCCTAGATGTAGAACTTAGTAGACAAAGACTTCAAATCACTATTATAAATATGTTCAAAGAACTAAAAGACACCATGTTTGAATAGTTACATAAAAGTATAACAACAATGCCTCACCAATTGGAGAATATAAATAGGAAAATAGAAATTATAAAAAGAGCCAAATGAAAATTCTAGAGTTGCAAAGTAAAATAACTAAAATGAAAATTTCATTAGAGGTGTTCAAAAGCAGATTTAAACAGGCAAGAAAAAAAATTAACATGCTTGGAGATAGAGTTTGTCCAACCTGAAGAACAGAAATAAAAAGTGAAGAAAAATGAACAGAATCTCAGAGACCTGTGAGATAGCATTAATCAAACCAGTATCCACATGGTGGGAATACAGGGAAGAACAGAGAGAGGGAGAGAGAGAGAGAGAAGAAAAATATTCAAGGAAATAATGGTTGAAAATGTCCCAAATTTGATTAACAAAACATTAATCTACAAATTCAAAAATCTCAACAAATCTCAAGTAGGATAAAATCAAAGAGATCCACACCAAGAAACATCATGGTCAAATTGTCAAAAGACAGAGAAAATGTGGAAAGTAGAGAGAGAAAAATAACTCATCACATACAAGGAATCCCCAATAAGATTAATAACTGACTTCTTATAAAAAATAACGGAGGCCAGAAGGCAGTGGGATAACATATTCAAAAGGCTAAAAGAACAAAAAACTGTCAAGCAAATATTCTATATCCAGTAGAACTATACTTCCAAAATGAAGGCAAGATAAACACATTTCCTGCCAGGCACGGTGATTCACGTCTGTAATCCCAGCACTTTGGGAGGCCAAGGTCGATGGATTATTTGAGCTCAGCAGTTTGCGACCAGCCTGGGCAACATGGCAAAACCTGGTCTCTACAAAAAATACAAAAATTAGCCAGGTGTGGTGGTGTGCGCTTGCAGTCCCAGCTGCTTAGAAGGCTAAAGTGGGGGGATTGCTTGAGCCCAGGAGGCAGCAATTACCGTGAGCCAAGATCACATCACTGCACTCCAGCCCAGATGACAGCATGAGACCCTGTTTCAAAAAAAAACAAAAATATTCCCAAGGTAAGTAAAAATTGAGAGAATTAATGGACAGCAGACCTGCCTTACAAGAAATGGTAAAGGCTGAACAGAAATGGCGCAAGATGGTAACTCAAATCCACATGAAAAAAATTAAGAGTACCAGTAGAAGTAATTATGTGGGAAAATATGAAACACAGTATAAATATATTTTTATTTTTTATTTTAAGAGAACTGTCTGCATAAAATAATAACTATAACACTAAAGAAGATAATCCCAATGCCTCTCATTCCCATCCCCAAGGAAGATCACGGTTCCAGTGTAGATCTAGGATATCCTTTTTGCCAAAGTCGTGGCCTGTGAGACTAAGGCCACCGAGAGGTAGCAAACAGTAAAAACAATAAGAAGCAGAGAACCTCTTCTCCAGGATCAGAGCTTACATACTTTGTTGTCTACCCATGATGTTCGCTCTAACTCTGTTGAATACCTGCTTTACTTTTCCCAGCAGACTTCTCTAGTCTGGACAATATACTCTTCTGAATTTATCCTGTGAGACCCTACTTAACAGCTAGACTCCTAATCTTAGTTACTTTTAGCAGTTTTTCACTTTGCTATCGCCCTTATCTTGGTTTGACCAAGATTATTTTAACTCCCTAAGTAAGCAAATGGCTGGAAAAGAAAAAGCTAAGATATCTTTACAATCTCTAGGAGAACTTGTCTGTCATATTCCTCTCTGTATACCTGGCATACAAAGTTAGAATAAATATTGGCTAAATGAATGAATAAAACTCAGACACTAAAGAGGTCATGTGGTCTACAGCTCAGGATTTCTCAAAGAGATAAGTGACAAGCTTTCAGTGATTAGGTGAAGTTTGAAAGGCAGTAGTAAATGGTAATGTAAAACTACCTTTTTCCCCATGATCCTTTCTTGTACAGTATCTCTTACCTTGCTCATCTTTCTCCTGTCAACCACCATTCAATGTTATTTTGACTTGTGAAGAAGTCAAGAAAGAAAAAAGCAAAACTGAAGAAAGTGGAGGAAGGAAATTCTGGTGACTGCTAGTTGTTTCTGTTTGAGAATTTGCAGTTTTCTATTCTCTGTTCTTTCTCTGTATCAGAAGGGCCTATGATCACTTGAAAAGTCCTAACCTCCAGCTTGAAAAACACTATTTTAGGCCATTATTATCTAGAAATTGGAATCAATTAACAAAAGAAAGATGATAGATCATCTGCCAGAGATGCCAAAAGATAAAATAATTCTAACCATCAAAGGTGAAGTAAAATTTGACCATTCAATTTGGATGTTGGTATCAAATAATTGTTGATGATTAAGCTGCCATTCCTTTTAAACTCTTATGTTGAAGACTGATTTCACTTAGCTTTTGTTTCCTTTACCCTTTTCATTTCTGCAGTTAGGAGGTGGCAGACTGGAGGTGTTACTCAAGTTGCCGTGGAAACCGTTCATCAGAAGCTAGTGTTGAAGACCCGGGCACCAGGGTGGAAATGGATGAGCAGTGGTGGTGCCCAGATCTGGTTACCAATTTGGAAGAGCAGCTGGAAAAGGAGTCTGTTTGAGGTACAGCATATCCCCAGCGATTATAGAGATACTCTCTCAACCTGTCACTGATCTTCAGCACGTAAGTGTTCTCTTTGGCATTGGTGAAGAGAAGAAGTAAAAGTAACTGCAAATAGCGAAGAGAGGCTCGGCTTAGAGGAAATGCTTTCAACTCCCTTTTTGATGTAAAGGTCTTAGGAATTACTTTACTACACGGAAGTTTTCAAGAACACAGGAGGGCTATTCATAAGCCCTCTGAAACATGAGACATACATATGCAAGATATGTCAAGGACAGGGCTGTGCTCTGTGCTCAGCACCATCTGGAGGCATTAGCATGAGTGAATCCACTTGTCTTTTTTGTCCTTTTGTGAATTTATTTTCCATACTTATGTATCCTGTTCCGGGCTGTTCATGCACAACAAATTTGACTTTTACAAAATCTAAGGCCATCAGATTTTTATAAAAGTCAAATTTTGGTCCCTCTCCACACTTACCCCAAAGAAAAAACATTAAACTTTGATCTAATGACAGAAACATTCTCTGCACACACGATTGGTTTGATCACTATAATGGTCAAGAAAATGGTTTAGCTTATTTTTAACATACTCTTTACAAAGCTCTAATTAGTGGATAAATGTGTGTGTGTATATATATATGTGTGTGTTTGTGTATCCCTAAATGAGACTCATAAGCCCTTTCTTCTGTATGTAACAAACAATACAAACATACCTGATTGGTGAGTACAAGTCTGTCCCCACCCCCTGCAAATAAGTATTTCTGTGCAAGATGAAACACACACTTCATCCAGAGAGAAGAAGCCTCTACAGTAAATGGAGACATTGGATTTATGGTACCAGAAAATTTAACTTTGAATTGATAGACCATACAATGAACTCGACAATACTTTTTAAGCTCAGGAAGGGACTGGATCACAAAATATCAGCTAAGCCAAAAAGCGGTGTTCACTCGACCCCTTCCATCATCTCTGTGTCCTTCCATAGGAAAAGGTCTATAAAGTGCATTTCTCTCAGAAATGGAGAAGCATAACAAAGGAAAGTACTCTTCGCTTTCCTCTGGCTGTAGGAAGGTAGAATATCTTTTTGTGAACCGTTTAAAGTTAAGGAAAATAGATGTTACAGATTCAGGATTCTCCTTTGCTCCGTGCAAATAAAGGAATGATGTGAATAGATTCTTGGATATTTTACATCCATTGATGGACATAGATTTGGGATACACAGATTTAGATACAAATATCTGCTATTCCCCTTTGTCAGTGTGTGCTTCAGGAAAGTTGCTTAATCTCTCTGAATCTCAGTTTCCTAATTTGTGAAATGGAGATAATAATAGTAAGGGAGATCACCCCTCATATTGTCTTATGCCCAATTCTGCCTCCAAAGAAAGAAGAAGTAAAAACTAAGAGGCAGAAATGAAATCCACAAGCAGACAGCCTGGCGCCACACCCTGGGCCTGGTAGTTAAAGATCAACCCCTGATCTAATCGGTTATTTGCATAAAAAAGCACTGTGAAGATCCCTGTCCTGTTCTGTTCTGTTCTAATTACCGGCGTATGCAACCCCCAGTCATGTACCCCCTGCTTGCTCAATCGATCACAGCCCTCTCACATGGAGCCCCTTAGAGTTGTGAGCCCTTAAAAGGGACAGGAATTGCTCACTTGGGGAGCTCGGTTGTTGGAGATGTGAGTCTTGCTGAAGCTCCTGGCCGAATACAGCCCTTCCTTCTTTAACTTGGTGTCTAAGTGGTTTTGTCTGTGGCTTGTCCTGCTACAATAATAGCCACTTCATGAGAATGTAATGGGAACTGAAAAAGATAGCACTTGTAAAATGCCTACAGTGTGCTCAAACAGCTGTTACTGGCTTGAGAGAGCATATCTCTTCTGAATGTCTCTTTCAAATTCTGATTCTCAACTCTTCCCAACTCTGGTGGCTTGAAATTGGCCACAGTGGGAGTATTTACATCATAGAAATTGGGCAACAATACAAATCAGGGCTTTGTTTTTAGTTTCACTGAGGCAGTTTATTAGCACACCACTGTGCCTATCTCACAGTAAATGCTCAATAGTAGCAACTCATGTTATACTTGATGATTGTCCATTGTATTTCTAAAACACCCAAAGTTCTGAGCTAGTCCATTTAAACCTGAATATGGAGAAAGAAATATCTGTAAGTGAATCAATTAGCTTTCTCTGACTGGGTGGCGTGGGTTGCAGAATGGTAATAACTTCACTAATATTTCCAGTGATCACAAAGATTGAAAGATAGTGAGCAGTTTGGTTAGCACAGACCTTTTAAAAGAAAATAGCAACTGAAATACAAACTTGCTTTCACATGAATGGGTGGCCTGGAAGATAAGTGAAGACTTAGATGGCAGAAATTGACACATGTATCTCTGAAGAGGACAGAGTTGCAGTTTCAACCTTCAGATAATGTTAAACACAAGTTTATTTAGTAGCCTGAGGGTTGAGCTATGTAGCTCTTTTGCTTGGATAGCAGACGATGAGACTTCCTAGAACAGCAAATCTCAGGAAATAGATCTTATCCTGGAGTAGGGACCCAGATGACCTCCTGCAAGAAAAGCTGGCCAGTGTTTCCGAGTTCATGATGATAGCTCCTCTGTTTTTATACTTGTCTTTCCTCTGCTTATTTCCTGTTAGCCACCTGAGAAGGTGGAGTAAAAATGATTCCACTTACAAACCAATTTCTTTATCTCTTTTCCCCTTTTCCCTCCCCATTTCTTTCTCTTTCTCTTTTTCTTAGTCTCTCTTCAAGCCTAGCAAAGAGGTGACTAGCAGGGAGAAGGAGATGTTCCTACCTGGATTAGGTTGGCAGTAAAATATCCCACATAGGGGAGAGCCAAATCCTAGAGACCCCAGATATATTAGCCCATTTTCATACTGCTATGAAGAAATACTCAAGACTGGGTAATTTATAAAGAAAAAGAGGCTTAATGGACTCAGAGTTCAACATGGCTGGGGAGGCCTCACAATCATGGCAGAAAGCAAAGGAGAAGCAAAGGCACATCTTACATGGTGGCAGGCAAGAGAGCATGTGCAGGGGAACTGCCCTTTATAAAACCATCAGATCTCTTGAGACTTATTCACTATCAAGAGAAGAGCACGGGAAAAATCTGCCCCCATGATTCAATTACCTCCCACCAGGTCCCTCCCAGGATGCATGGGGATTATGGGAACTACAATTCAAGATGAGAGCTGAGTGGGGACATAGCCAAACCATATCACCAGGGATAGCAAGAATTCAGGCATCACCTAAAAGGCAGATGTATAGGTAGGTAAGTTGTCAACAGGAAGTTCAGCAGTAAGTAGTAAAGACTGAGCCACAGTGATACAGAAGGGTGGCAGGGAAGTGCAGGGAGGAGAAGGACGGATCCCTGGCGAGGGCTCCACCCCCAGGCTGTGCCCACAGACCTAGGTGAGGACAGGCACTCCTGCCTTGGCGCCCAAATGTTGCATTTCCCAAGACCACCATGGACTGCCACGCCCCCATCCTGTGCCTATAAAAATCCTGAGACCCGGCCGGGCGTGGTGGCTCACGCCTGTAATCCTAGCACTTTGGGAGGCCGAAAGGGTTGGATCACAAGGTCAGGAGATCGAGACCATCCTGTGAATGGTGAAATCCCGTCTCTACTAAAAATACAAAGAAAAATTAGTCGGGCGCGGTGGCGGGCGCCTGTAGTCCCACCTACGCGGGAGGCTGAGGCAGGAGAACAGCGTGAACCCAGGAGGCGGAGCTTGCAGTGAGCTGAGATCGCGGCACTGCACTGCAGCCTGGGCGACAGAGCGAGACTCCGTCTCAAAAAAAAAAAAATTCTGAGACCCTACCAGGCAGACACATAAGCGGCTGGACGTCTAGAGGAACACATGGGCGGAAGAAGACACAAGCGGCTGGATGTGGAGGGGACGTGGAGGGGAGCACACTAGTGGAAGAGCACACGACAGATGCTGGCAGGCCATCGACTGGTGGAACGAAGAGGAGTTTGGCCAGGGCAGTCGGAGTCTCCTCCGACTACCTGAGGAGTTTGCTGCCCAACTCCAGGGGAAAACCATCTCCCTCTGGCTCTCCCACCTGCTGAGAGCTGCTTCTACTTAATAAAACCTTGTACTCATTCTCCAAACCCACGTATGATCGGATTCTTCCTGTACACCAAGGTAAGAACCCTGGGATACAGAAAGTCCTCTGTCCTTGCGATAAAGCAGGGGTCTAACTGAGCTAACACAAGCCACCTACGGATGGCTAAACTAAAAGAACACCCTGTAACACACGCCCACTGGGGCTTCAGCTGTAAACATTCACCCCTAGACACTGCTGTGGGGTCGAAGTCCCACAACCTGCCCGTCTGCATGCTCCCCGCCTAGAGGTTTGAGCAGCAGGGCACTGAAGAAGCGAGCCACACCCCCATCACACACCCTGTGAAGGCGACAAGGGAAGGGAAGTTTTCCCATTTCAGTGGGAACTAGGGAAAATGGGAGGATCTCATTTCCTAAAGGTAATGAGCTATGTGGGGAGTGAAAGGCAAGAAAGGACCCCATCTCAGAGGAATTATGTTACAAGGAATCAGGGCAGCATTTAGATGTAGGAATAGAGAGGAAAAATCTAGAAGTCCAGCATGAGTCATGAGGAACACAAGTCAAAATCAGAGCGGGATTAACAAGGAGACTGGCTTAGTGCAGACTGCCTGGCCCAGGGATCTTGGATAAGTGCAAAATCTATATAGAGAGTTGCTTTGGTAACACCATCTACTGTAAAAAGAGTGTGCAGACCCAGAGCCAGGAAAACAGGTAAACTATTGCGATACTTAGCAGTGTGTCTACACAGAGGCCTCAGATCAAGGCTGGGTTTTCATCCAATAAAATAATCTAGCCTTATCAAACTACGGTGACTAAATTAACTCTAAACACAATATGTGTAGGCAGCAGCTACTCTGCTTTTGGTAACAGTATGATTCTAAGGAAATTAATTCCCAGAACTTTTTATTCTCGAGCTAATAAATATAGCATGTTTACTGAGGACCACTGTTCATTTCATATGCTTTTGACCTGGAATATTTACATTATTTAAGTAGCAAATAACTAAATCCCACCAGAGACCTAGATCTCCCAAGAATTTCTGGATGATCCAGAATGGTTAGAGGGTCCAAGTTTGTCCATAAGCAAAGTAGATAGTAGCCTATGTATGTTGAAATCCTTCCCCAGTCAGCTACCTTCAAAGACTTCAAGCTCTTGGTGTGAGTTGCTGCTTCACAACCCATCTCAATATTTATTGAGCACCTACTATATGCCAGGTAATGAGCAAAGCTTTGGGAATATGAAGACAGATGAGCACTGGCTCTTGCCATTGAGGAATCCAAGAGTTAATAAGGAGTATGAGTAAGTATGGAGCGAGTGGTAGTTTGGGAAGCAAGGAAGAGAACCTGAGAGCTCTAGATATCTGAAATGTGGATCATCAAAAAGGGAGGGAAGGTCAGGACCAGGATGCTGGCCCAGGATGCTGGGGAAAATTCAACAAGAAAATACTATACAACTTTGCTTATTTATGTATTTACTCATCAAATACTTATTAAATATCTGTTATGCCCAGTAATTGTTTGAGTTTCCCAAGTGTGAAAAAGTCACCCTATCTCATGAGAAGACAATTAACAAGCCATAGTAATAACATATGAAAACATAGAGAAGTACAGTATAGGAAGACATAGCATGACAGGGATTTATGTCTTTTCTTATCTCACTGATGTATCTCCACCACCTAGATCAGTATCTGCTACACAATAGGACTCAATAAACATCTTTTGAATGAATGAATGAATAAATAAATAAAAGGAGTGCCATCTAACTGAGGAGCTGGGCACTGCATATCTGGGAAATCTTCCAGCAGGAAGTGACATTTAAGATAGGATATGAGCTAGGCATGGTGGCTAATGCCTGTAATCCCAGCACTTTGGGAGGCCGAGGTGGGTGGATCACCTGAGGTCAGGAGTTCGAGACCAGCCTGGCCAAAAAGGTTAAACCCTGTCTCTACTAAAAATACAAAAATTAGCCAGGTCTGGTGGTGCTCACCTGTAATCCCAGCTACTCAGGAGGCTGAAGCAGGAGAATCGCTTTAATCCAGGATATGGAGTTTGCAGTGAGCCACGAGATCACGCCACTAAACTCCAGCCCAGGCAACAGAGCGAGACTCCGTCTCAAAAAAAAAAAAAAAGCATATAAAGGAGGAAAAGGACATAGGCAAAGAAGAGAAGCAGCTGAGTTGCAGGCGTTAGAAATAGAAAATTGGGAGACAGTTTTGTGGGTTCAAGAAATTTCTATATATAAAGTTTAAGAGCAGGACAGAGAAGCCACTTTAAAGTGTCTGAACTTTTTTCTTAGTACAATAGGAAGCCAGTGAAGGATTTTACTCACGGGATAAATGCCACCTATTTTTGCTTTTAGAGGGATTATTCTTGCTGCAATATTAGATAATAAATGGAAAGGACAAAAGCCTGGAGTCAGGAAGGCCAGCTGGGAGGCTGTCACAGCTATACAAGGGAGACATGCCAGCAGCCTGGATTAAGGTCGTATCTGGAGAGATATAAAAAGATGAATGAGCTTGGTAAATACTTAAGAAATATTTATGAGGTAGCCCATAGGTAGTCCTATACACAAAATTTTAAAAATCAAGGCCAGGGCCAGTGGCTCACACCTATAATTCCAGCACTTTGAGAGGCTCAGGTGGCTGCACTGCTTGAGGCCAGGATTTCAAGACCAGTCTGGGCAATATGGTGAAACCCTGTCTCTACCAAAAAAAAAAAAAAAAAAAAAAAAAAATCAGTAATAATACAAAAGTTAGCCAAGCATGGTGGTGCATGGCTGTAGTCCCAGCTACTCAGATGGCTGAGATGGAAGGATCGATTGAGCCCAAGAGGTGAAGGCTGCAGTGAGCCATGATTACGCCACTGCACTCCAGCCTGGGCAACAGAGTGAGATCCTGTCTCAAAACACACACACACACACACACACACACACACACAAACACATAGAAGAATCAGTCTGTTGAGATGAATACAATACTTAGTTCTTTGTTTTGTTTTATATGGAGTCTCGCTCTGTCACCCAGGCTGGAGCGCAGTGGTGCAGTCTCAGCTCACTGTAACCTCTGCCTCCCAGGTTCAAGTGATTTTCCTACCTCAGCCTCCTGAGTAGCTGGAACCATAGGTGTCCACTGCCATTTGCCCAGCTAATTTTCATATTTTTAGTAGAGACAGGGTTTCACTGCCCAGATTGCCCTTGAACTTCTGACCTCAGTTGATCTGCCTGTGTCAGCCTCCCAAATTGCTGGGATTACAGGTGTGAGCCACCATGCCCAGTCCTTTTTTGATAGTTAATTTTATGTGTCAATTTGGAGAGTGTTTTGTGTAAGATTAACATTTAAATCTATGAACTTTGGGTAAAGCAGTTTGCCCTCCATGAAGTGGGTGGGCCACATCCAATCAGTTGAAGGCCTGACTAGAACGAAATAAGTGCCCCCGCTCCCAAGCAAGAGAGAATTCTTCAGAAGACTGCCTTCGGACTTCATTTGCACCACTGGCTCTCTTGGGACTCCAGGCTTCCAGCCCACACTGCAGATTTGGACTTGCCTGCCTCCATAATCACATATGTCAGTTCCTTCTTTTCTCTCTCTCACTTTCTCTCACCATATATATCTCCTATTGGTTCTGCTTCTCCAGAGAACCTTAACGAATACATCTTTAAGACAAGAACACGATAAATAATGACGCAGATTTCTCAGACGGTTCATCTCAGGAAGCTATCACTGAAATCCACTCTAGGCAATATGTTATCTCAACATACCCTATCTAACCAATGTTCAGAAAATTGATCTAAAAAGTCAGCAAAATGTGAATATAAAATTGCATCAAACTCCAAAACAAATCTGAGGCTAATATGCTGAATGGCATTTTACTTTTAATACAGCTCTGATTCATGAGTCTGACAACTTTTTGAGGAATTAAACGTGATCGTCAGAGCTGGGTAAGAATTTGCAGATCGTGTGGTCTGACCCCATTACTTTATAGCTGTGAAAATTGCCTGATTTCATTTACACTCCTGAGCACTGCCTGACATTAAATGGTCAGAAGGAAACCCTGGGAGGTAGCCTCTCACCAGCTTGACACCAGTATTAGAGCACTGCCCTGTTCCGCTAGACCTGTGGGGAGCAGGGACCACCAGGGAGCATGTATGTGGGGCATATTATCCATGGATGATTAACTAGATCAGTTCAAGCACAATATTAATGATGCCAATGTCATGGCTCTAAGTCTCATGAGCTAATTGACGTCAGTTATATCGTTTTGTCATGGATGATATTATTATTATTCTCTATTCATTTTTTCTGTCAAAAATACATGCTATGGGTCACAACAGGCAAGAGAATATGGCTGATTCAGTACAACTTTATGCCATTGCTCAAAATAATAATTACAGTAGAAATCTGTTGATTTTTATCTGCTCAACATCTCATCTCACCTTATGGAAACAGCAGCCCTTTCCTCAGTGGAACTCCCTTTCTGATGCGTGAAGTCCCATGGTGGGCCACACATCACAGTCCTCTTCACCCACCTGAGTTAACAGGGTGGAAACATCCAATCTTGGCCAAGCAGATCCTCTCTCCTGGGAATTTGGATCCTGATCAGAGACACAGAACTTCTATGCTGTTGCTGCTGAGTCATGCAGTGGTTGTGTCCCATGGTTCCTACTATCCTAGACGCATAGTGATGGTCTGTGGGCTCCTATACTGAGATCCCAGCAACTGATCTCAGTCCAGCTCTCCCTGAGGCCAGGTTGCTCAACCCTTCCTTCAGTTTTCTCCCAATACATTCCTATTTCTCATTTAAGGTGGGTCTTTGTTACTTTCACCCAAAAACCCTAATTGATACAACAACTCAACATGCCCAGTTTTCACTGGTTTTTCAGAGACCTCTTCTCTGTATATGGAAGGAATATTTCTATGTATGAACCATAGCTTATTCATTTATTCATTTAATGAAATGAGAACACACCATATTTTGAGATAATTTCAGATGTGTTGAGTTTTTTATCATAAAGCTAACACATGCTTATAAAACTCAATCAATACAGCAATATACACCAAGCAGAATGCTTGTCTCCAGTAAACTCATCTCTCTTACAGAAATAATCACTGCATTATACAGTTTGATGTACATTTGAATTACAGTTTGATATACAGAACTTTCTCAAAATGGGATCATACTATAAACTGTTATAAAACTTTGTTTACTTTTAACAACATAACCATAATATCTTTCCACATCAGTGTCTATAGATCTACTTCACTCTTTGAAATGGCTGCATATGATTTTATAGGTTGTTTTGAATTTAACCATTGCAATGGTTTGAATCTGTACCCCAAAAAGCTTGTGTTGAAAACTCAATCACCATTGTAAAAGTATTAAGGGGTGGAACCTTTAAAACATGATTAGTTCATGAGGGCTTTGCTCTTATGAATGAATTTAATGTTGCTATTGCTGGACTAGTTTCCTTATAAAAAATAAATTTGGCCCTCTTCTCAATCTTTCTCTTGCCCTCTCTTGCCCTTTCACCATGGGATGATGTAGCGAGAGAAGCCCTCTCCAGATACTGGCCCCTTGATCTTGAACTTCCCAGCCTCCAGAACCATAAGCCAATATATTTCTGTTCATAATAAATTACCTGGTCTGTGGCATTCTGTAATAGCAGTACAAAATGGACTAAGACAAGGATGTTCCTATAGATAGGCATATAGATGTTTCTAACTCTTTGCTAACTCGGCAATGCTACAATTTTAAGACACCTATGAACCAGAACTGCTTATGAGTTTTTTGAAGAGGACTGCCCACCTGGAGGAAGAGAAAATGGAGATATCGTCAGGAATATTTCCTTGAATCCTGGGAGCAAGGAAGAGATTAGATGCTAAGGTACAATGGGCCAGTGCCTGGATATTAGGAGATTACCTGATAAGCCCTTTGCCGTCAATCTATATGGGATCACTGGGTTCCCCCACGTTTTACTGAAATTCAGGCAGGATTAGGAGTTGCTATCCAGGGTTCCTGCACAACAAATTGGATTAATATTTCAAGTCACATCATGGACACAGAAATGTAGTAACATGACGAGGGTTCCCTCCTACTTGCTAAACCCTTCCTCTGCCAACATATTCCAAGAGAAAGTGAGCTGCTTGCTAACACAGAAAGGAGCTTCCCACAGGGGCTATTCAAGAGCTGAGGCCCTGGATAAAGATTGAGAAAGCTCGAACCCTAGAAGAAGGAGGAGAAAGCCTGGAACAAAGTAACCACAAGGTCAGGTGGTGTTAGTGTTCTCACAGGTGAGGCTGTGTTGACAGAAAGTTACACATGGTACCTCTGACTCCAGGAATGCCAGCAAAGGAGATCACAGAACACATCTAGTGGCAGCCCAGGGATAGCACCATTATGCACATTCCTGTGGCCAGAGCCACAGATGCTATCAACAGGGGTCAGGTCATGAGCTCCATGAGGACAATGACCCCATTTTAATCATTTCCCAAAGCCCAGAGATGAATTATTGTTAAGTGGTTGTTCAGTTGAATGTAAATAAAAGCAGCTCAGCCTTGATCTACCAGCATCACTAGCCCCATACATAACACCATGCTCCGGAGATCCAGGGGTTATACAAATGAAATTGGTAAGAAAAAGTGGCCACCGATGGGGAAGCTTGGACAGGTGCAGAGCTTGGCTTAGGTTTATTTGCTCAAAGCAGAGGCAAGGCTTAGGAGAGTAGGGGTACTTGTTGTCAGCCAGAACCTGAAATCCTGTGCTGTGCTGAAGAATTGAAGGAGGGCAAAGGAGAAGGGGCAAGGCTTGACCTCATCTCAGATGAGCACACTCACACTTCCAGCATTATGGCTGCTCAGAAGCATCAAAAATGGAATTAATTTTCCTCTGGGAAATCTCAGCTGATTCTCAACTTACAGGAGAGAAGAGAGATAGCAGACCTGCTTTATAATCCCTCTCAGAAGTTTCTGGATCCCTTTTATTTCTGGTAAACATGTATAAGGAACTAACCAATGTTAGCTAAACCACCAATGGATGGGAAAAGAAAGTTCCAGAAAGTTTTAAATTGCAGAAGTTGATGTTCAGATTGCTGTCTTCCATACTTGGTGCAAATTTTCCTGAAGTAGCCAGTTAATATATAGGGCTCAGAGAACGGAAAGATAACAACTATTTTATCAGCAGCTCTTCACATTGCCACAACTTTCCCCCAAAGCAATGTTTATTACTATTCTGCTAACTTTTAACTTGACAAAAGACTCTCATATGGGGATCTCAAAGCTCCTAAATAACAGTGATGCTTGACATAAAGACAATGAAAGGAGAGTTCAAAGCTTTGCACAGATACTCCTTAGTGCTTTCCATATCCCATGATCCTTCTGATGAAATCCCAAAGTCCATAGAGTCTCCAGCCTGTGTTCCCACCTCAGGGCCTCTCCACCAACCTCTTACAAATATGAACAAAGCCCGTGGGCCCCCAGGTGACTGATCCACTGTCATATACTAGTTTAGCGCCTGGGCAAACAAAATGTTCCATGGCCAAGAGGACTTCTATATCTAGTCTAACAACAGTGACACGCTGACCGTAGGAGACCTTCCAGCTATACTGGAACCTCTGTCTTTATTCCTTCAGAAGCAGGGTGCACTCACAGGTTTCTGGCAATTTCTCACCCAAGGACCCAGGGCGACCTACACCCACCTACACTCAGGGCCACCTACACCACCTTGTGGTTAATCGTAAGGGAGCATGAAAGAAGAGGACTGCATCCTGCCTGCGATCAGGGCTTGCTTGTATTCCTGCTCTCTGGGACCACTGCCTCAGACCCCTCTACCTGTGGAACCCTGAGCCTTCGGGCCAGTGTGATCTTACAGACATAGCTAAGACCACTGAGCCTTGCTATTCTCCTTGGACTTGCCACATTCTACCTACCCCATCTGTCTTATCTTTTCAGTTTTTCGAGTCCTGCATTCTCAGCATATTTGTCTGTCACCTCAGGTAACTACCTGCCTGACTTTGTTAAATTCACCTGAATCCTCAGACTCCCTGGCCTCACACTACTTTTAATCACAGCCTTGTAACCTGGAGGGGTGGAGAGGGATAGAGTGACAGGTGCCTGTCAGCCAACATTAAGAATGCCCCTTGCCCTTGAAGAGTCAGTTGGGCTGACACAAACAAGACATAGCAAAATGAATTGGTATAGGCCAGGGTGCCATAGTTGAGGTCCAGCCCAGTTCCTAGTCTGGGGTCCCCTCTTATCCCCATAGCAAGGGACTTTTGATTCTTACCTGGCCCAGGCTTATCTCCATCTGCAGAGCCTATGCTGGAGTAGGAGAGATTTAAAGCATCTCAGCCTAATCAAGGGTCAGAACCAATCACACTCACACTCACCACTTGTCCAACCTCGAGACCTAAAATTCTGCCTCACTTCCAAAGACCAGTGCCCACTCTGGGTCCTGTTTCTGGTGCCTGGGACCTGGTCTTCCCTGTATCTCTGCCCATGTCATGCCATTCTGAGGAAACCTTGTCACTCCCTCTCCCAGGACCTGGAATGACCAGGATTCTGGTTAATCAGCTTGTGTTCCTTTAATCCTGAGCCTTTCTTAGAATCAGAGACTAAAAAAGAGAGCCTGGTGTGGGTGTGTTGAGAGGGTGTGAGGTGAGAGGGTTGGTGGCATGATCAATCCTACAGTAATGTGTGCTCCCGGCCCTGTGAGCCTGCTAGCCGCTTTCACAGCTGCTGACTAATGCCTTCTCCCAGCCTCATCTTGGGAATATGATCCCTTTCACATGCACTCAGTGAGTGCACTCGCAATGACCCCTTAATTGGAAGTGCCAAGACCTCTGAAAATAACCTAGGGAGAGACAGATCTAGCCAGCCTGGGATAATGCAGTTTCCTAGCACTTGCCACTCGCTCAGCCTAAACTGACTCCATGTGGAAGACTTGGCTACTGTGCTTTAGAGAAAGTGCCTCAAGTCTTGCTTGTTTTTGACAAACGGCTCCAGAGTGGCTGGGCCTGATCCTAACATTTGGTTTGCATTACACATACATTGCACAAATCTATCTGCCCTGAGGGAACTGCTCTCTTTTTTTTAGGGTGGCTTCAATGAGAAAGCAGAAAGAGTGAAGAGAGGAATCACTATTTGGACTCAAACATGGCCAAATTGCTGAAACAGCAGATAACACTTGGGGCCGACCTGGTGATCTAGTCATCTTAGAGTTCATGAATCAAGGAAGGAAACACCTGGGGATAGCCTAACAGGGAGAACGAAAGTCAGGCTCTCAGAGACAACATAAGGAAAATACTATGCCTGGGAGTTCTAAAGGGGATCATGGTTAATAGAAGGTGAAAGTTTTCAGAATAATTTAAATATAATTCTAATAATGTAATCCCAAACAATCTCAATGATGATTTAAGTGGCGCTGGGACAAGTAATTTGTGTGTGTGTGTGTTTAGTTGATATTTGCTTCATTAAATTCTTAATGTATACCTGATACCATACTGAACTCTTTACAAACATTTCCACATTCAATCCTTAAGACAACTATATTTAGTAGGTACTCTTATTACACCCATTTTACAAATGAGAATACTGAGGTTCACAAAGTTAATTGGCCAAGGTCATACAATTGGTAGATTTCCCAAATCTGGATTTGAACCTAGACCGTCTAACTCCAGAGCTCGTGCTCTTAACCATTACCTACATGAAAGAGAGGCATAGTCCTGACAGAACAATACCAGGATGCATAAAGCCTTCTAGATTAAGCTAGAAGTTATGAAAATACTAAACAAGTTATATCCAAACAGTACTAAAACAGTAAGGATATGCCTACCTTTTGGAGGCAAATGATATAGCCCAGGATAGCAAATAGGTTTCAACATGCATAACAATTCCAGTTGACGGGGCAAGGCTACCTGGAGCACAGTGTTACAGAAGTATCTGAGACAGTGTCCAGGCTGAACTGGAAAGAGTGCTGAGGCTGATTACCAATATCTGTGATGGATGCAGGAGAGGGGAAGGATGGCAGATGTGCTATGTATTTGCCATTCATAACAGAAGTCCACAGGTGGCAGAGAGAGGGAGCAGGATTCCTACGAGAAAACAGGCCAAGGTTGAGATAGATATGTGGCCAGCAACAGAGAGGTCTAACCAGGATGAAAGGTGCCTGCCTAGAAGGCGGCTGCACGTGGCATTGGGAAAGTATGCACGCTGCTGGCGGTCCCAGCTTGCTCTTCAGCAGTCACCAGTCAGGTATCCAAGAGTAACTAGGAAAGACAGGATTCTGGAAAGAAATCAGGCAGTGACTCTGGGACTTCATATGTGGTCTCAAAAAAGCAAGAGCCAAAGGCTTGGTCCCTAGAGGACAAATCAGAGTGAGGTCAGCAACAAGGCTGAGGAACGCTGACGAGTGACAAGTGACGGATTTTGGGTCTGCAGATGTCCCTCCATGCAGGGTCTGAAATGGTTTCAGAATACAGAGAGGGGCTGAGCCAGCAACTAGGAATTAAGTGGCCTTGGTTGTTTGTGAAGCTTGAGAAGGGACAAGGCAGGAAGCAGTATGTCCTCACACCCACCCTGTGAATAGAGAATGAGGGAGAACTGGTTTGGCAATCAGTCAAGGGAAAAAGGCTGGGAGGCTTTTGGTTGACCACTAACTTAAAAAGGAACAACAGCTAACAGGGCTGCTACAAAAGCAAATACAATCTGCACCAGCCCCAGTGTGGTGTCCAGATCAAGGGGAAAGGATACGTATTTTGCATTTGTAAAACCACATCTGGGGAATTGTGACTAGGTCTGGACAGCCCACTTTAAGGGGGCCGGGGCAAACTACAGAGGATAGTGTGAGCTTAGATAAGGTGCAGTTGTAGTGACTGAAGCTGGGTTTTGTTTTTGTTTTCTGGTCGAGAGAGAACCTTTGAGGAACATGTTAGCTTCTTCTAGCCAAGGGGCTGACCTTTGGAGCAAGGATTTGACTTATTCATGGTAACTCCTGAGGGAAGAATTAGAACCAGTGGGTGACAGTTACAGGGAGATTAACTTTTATGCAATAAACGAGGATATTTCTAACAATTAAGACAGCTTTCCCCTAGATTATTTCCCCAAGGGCTACTCTCCAGCTGAATGCTAGTAGCCATGGGTAAGTCTAGGGATCTTAGAGTTAGTCAAAGTAAGCAGGTTTCTTCATTGCTGGATTCCTCAAATCCTTTAATGTGTTAGTATGCTTTAAATTTCTCCAAGAAGCTGTCCCAAACTTAACTGACCACAGAATCAAACTCTTCTTTTATTTATTAATTTAGTTTTCATGACTCATCTCTTCGTGTCTCCTGAAGCAAGTCCTCTGTGAAATACGCTTGAGAATGTTAGACTAAAGTCATCCCATCCTACAAGGAAATGGTTCACTTTGTGAAGAAAGTGAGAGACCTGTCCCAATTTGAGCAGGTGTCCTTCAAACTCTGAGAAAAAAGGTTGTAAAGGAAATTGCTTCATAGAGAAGAAGTTTGGATTAGATGACTCTTGATTCCATTGCCTACTTTAATGACATTTGTGCCACAAACAAACATTTCCAAAGGAGGCTGAGTTAATTTCAACCTTGACAGATCCCTAAAATGATATAGAGGTCACACGTGAGAATATTCAGCTAGTAATACCTCCTGAGATTGTATAGGCCTAGCAAGAGCGTGTTTTTGGTATATGTGGGTTTGTAATATTTTATAGGGCTTATTTTATAGGGCTTATTTTATTTTGCCCCCAACAAAATGCCTTACCAAACTTGCAGAACCTTCCAGGAGTCCTCCATGTTCATCTCAAGTTGATTTCTGGGAGTGTTTTTCTGCTTCTGAGTCTTCAAATCTTACAGAGTTTCTTTTATCTAAGATATATCCATGACTAAGCTTTAAAATGACTTAACTCCATCTGCTATGGACTGAAAGTTTGTGTCCCCCCCAAAATAATCATATTTTGAAATCTAACCCCCACTGTGATGATATTTGGAGGAGGGGGCTTTGGGAGATGATGAGAGCATGAGGGTGAAGCCCTCCTTGATGGGATTAGTGCCCTTTTAAGAAGAGGTCAGAAGGCTATGGAACTCTCCCTCCACCATGTGAGGATACAACAAGAAGTCAGCAGTCTGCAACTTGGATGAACCAACCATACTGGCATCCCAATCTTGGACTTCTAGCCTCCAGCACTGCAAGAAACTTGTGATTTAAGCCAGCTAGTCTATGGTAATTAGTTATAGCAGCCCAAACTGACAAAGACCACCATCTTAAACTTTTAGAAAGGGGAATTGGGATATAAACTTTAAAATAATCTTAAGAGCTGTATGTCTACTGTAAGCACAATGTACAGTGGCATAACTAGCAAAAAAAGAAAAAAAGGTGGGGGGACCCAGTGTAAAATCTGATACACCTGGGCTGAACGAAAAAGATCCCACCCTTTTCCTTTCAAGCAAAGGACAAGGGTTTAGTTACACATCCTGATTAAGGGATGGGCTAAGAAAGAGCATTTTCTTCTGTGAAACATAGCTAAACTGATTAGAAAGAAAAGACAGATGCCTCAATAGGACAACAATATAATTTTTGTATTACTAGGTACCACTCTAGGGACTTCCATAAACATCCTAGGCAGTTGTGGAATTGAGGCTCATCCTCTTGTCAGCAGCTAGCCCAGCAAGGGTGACCCCACTGACTTTCCCTGTCAGAGGATGTGCTCCTGCCTGCACTCACCCACCTAGCCTCAGCTCCCCTAGAAACAACAAAGCTGGCTCTCAGATCCGGCATATTCTCCTCGCTCCAGTGCATGCCAGCTACTGGGAAAGGGAGAAAGAACAACTCCTTACCTGAGCTCTGAGGCCTCTTGTGATCTGATCCCTTCCCACCCCTGTGACGTCACCTCCCACTCCTCCTCTCCCATCATTCACAATCCTCCAACCACCCCCAACTTCTTGCTGTCTTTGAACCCATCAAGCCAGTTCCTATTTCCAGGCCTTTGCATTTGCCATTCCTGCTGCCTGGAATTCTCTTCCCCAACCCTTTGCACTTGTCTTATTCTCACTTCCTTTAAGCCTCTGCTTAAATGTCACCTCCTCAAAGGATTCCTCTCATTATCCCAAAATAGCCGCCAAATCTTCACTCATGATCCCCTTATCCTACTTTATGTTTCAGTAGCATTTTTCATCACCTGATGTTAAATGATACATCCATTTGTTTCCTTGTTTACTTCAGGCAGGCCTAAAGCATACGTCTGCTGGAGAGATGACATGCCCAGGAAACAGGCTCTGAGAAACTGGACTTCACTCCACCCAGTACTGCAGCAAGTGCACCAAAACACCCAAGGTGGCTCCTTGTCATTGCTCCTGGTGGACAAGGATACATCAGTTCTAGCCTCCAGCACTGTTGGGAGGGTCCTGGAGGACCAATTCCTAGCACCTTCCAGTCTGATCCATTCATATGAGAATCATCAGCTGCTGAGGCCCCCCCAGGACCAGAAACCCAGGAAAACTGCCACCTTGACTGGAGTCCCACCATATTCTATCTCTGCAGAGCTGTCCATCTGGGTGGGGTCAGTTGCAACCTTTATGTGAAAGAGAGAAAACAGATTCTTTGCTGGTAGCTTTTGGTATCATCATATCAATAACCATAAATCACATCACTGTCTCATTGTCACAACTGAACAAATCAGAGCTGTCTGTCTCATTCCCCACTGTACTATCAGTGCATAAACAGTGCCTGACACATAGTAGGTGCTCAGTAAATGTTTTTTATGTCCAAATAAAAGAGCAGTGGAAGATCCTCTATGAGTGAGAGGGCAGAAAATTATAAGGTAAATAGGGAGGAACGGGGGGTGGAGGGTAGCCTTCCCTTTCAGAGGGAGACGACTCCAGAGGTGCTCCTGACTTTGTGACAATAGCTTATGACCCTCACCAATACTCTCTTACCCAGACATGACTCACAGGCTTGTGGGGGTCAATGGGCCCATTAGGGAATTGCCTCCAGTGCTCAGCTGGGATTCTTCCCTGATGATGAACTCCAAAATTCATGAAATTAGAAGACATCACCCTCATTGCTCAGGAGGATTGTAAACTTCTTCTACCAGACTTGCTCCCAATCTCCCTCTAACCCAGACCACCAAAACTCGCTGTCAGGCTATGACCTTGAACTTGCCCCAATGGCTCTAAGCTCTGACTTCCTTCCTCCGTTATGGCTCACACCTGTTTCCTGGCCCAGCTCTGCTCCTGGGGCTTATTTCCAGTGCCTCCTCTTATTTGCTTTGTCCTCCATTAATGGGACCTGGAAATGCAGCCCATAGAGCATCCACACCCCTCCAGGAAACAAGACAAATTGATAGCACATCAAAGGGACAAAATCAAATGCTCACCTCAACATCCTGTGTGGAAAATGAGGAGTGCCTCCAGTGGACGTAGCTGATGACCCTGGAGCAAGCTGATCATGGGGAAATGATCTGGTTAAAAATGAATATGAGAAACAAAGGTAGAGGTAAGGAAGTTAACTCCAAAAACTGTAAGTTACAGCACTTTAATCTGTATCGAAAGCAGAAAGACTTCTATTTGCTACAAGTTAGCTTGGTTTTTGTTGTTGTTGTTTTTGGGTTTTTTTGAGATGGAGTCTCACTCTGTTGCCCAGGCTGGAGTGCAGTGGTGAGATCTCGGCTCACTGCAACCTCCACCTCTCGGATTCAAGTGATTCTCCTGCTTCCTGAGTAGGCGGGATTACAGGCGTGTGCCACCACGCCCGGCTAATTTTTGTATTTTTAGTAGAGACAGGGTTTCACTATGTTGGTCAGGCTGGTCTCGAACTCTTGACCTCGTGATCCGCCCACCTTGGCGGGATTACAAACATGAGCCACTGCACCTGGCCAGCTTGTTTTTTCTTGTTTTTCTGTTTTGTTTTGTTTTGACCCCATTTGAAACCACACTCCGCTAAAAAGGGTTTGTGTAGGTGGATTACTCTGGGAAACACACACACACACACACACAAACATACACACACACACTGCATTTCACTACACCTTTAAGGAAGTATAATGAAGCAAATGGAATGCTCAATCTGACCTTCCATTAAAAGGTCATCATAAGGGAGTTTTCTAAACCAAAGTGAATGTTACAGTAGAGACTGAGAAGATAAAAAATGTCACAGAGCCAACAACTGCACTTAATGGGAACTGGAAGCTTTCCCATCACTGTTCCACCCAGGAGGCTTTCAGAGCCAGAGAGCACTGGATGGAGGTCTGTCCTATTCAGGGCCTTAGATGTTGTGCTTAAGTCTGGAGGGACATATGGATCACGTGGTTCTAATCGGCCCCATGGTGGTTTAGAATCACTGGGATAGTCTCACCTGTGACTCATCACACACACACACACACACACACACACACACACACTGCAGCAAGCAAATGATGCTTTCACAGGAGGAGATAATATTAAAATCTCAAGAGGGGAGATAACATCTGGTTTTCAAAAGCATGTTCAATGTGCTTCTGGTTTACTAATACAAATTGCTGAGAGCAAAGCTCCAAAGAAATCTCTGTATTGATATGCATTAGCAGACAACACAGTGAGTGAGAAGGCTTTGCTTGGAGATGACTCTTAAAAAGTCATGAGAACCGCTGCTTGAGTTTGCACCTATCCTTGGTGAGGTCACTAGAGACAGAGCAAGGCAGAGGATGCTGCAGGGCCCTCCGTCTGCCCACGGCACATAAGCCTCAGCATTTGGAGGGGAAAAAAAGGAAATCTGACCTCCAAGCAATTGAGTCCACAGGAAAATCTGCTTGCATTAACCAGCTGGGTGCTGGAAAGATTTACCTCTGCCTCATAAAAATTATTTCACTAACAGATGTCTGATCTCCACCTGAAAGGATTACTGAGCAAATAGCAGATTTGCTTCAAACAGCAGCTTAGTGAGTCATCACAGATGTCAGGCAATGCATTAGCTGAAAACATTTAGGAAACGGAGGGGGTTGGCTGCAATCTCCCATTAGGCGGTATCTTGATGGGGAGACGACACTGGAATCTATGTGATTGGAATTTTAATTCATTGAGATTTTCTACAAGGATTGTAGAATGTCAAAGCTTGTTAGCTGCAAATCAGTGCATTGATTCCAGAGTTGAAAATAGTTCTTCCACCTAAAAAATAAAGAAGATTTAATATTCCAACTGTCTTTACTTGGCAGCAATATAAAATTTTTTTTTAAAGCTAAGCTCTCAAGGTTGAAAGGGACCTCAGAAGCGATTTGGTCTAACCAATCAAAAGGTCACCTTCTGTAGCCCCCAAAGAAACTGAACTTGAGTAAAAGAGGATGAAGTGCTATTCTGTATAAATACTGATTTTAAAAAAAGACCTATTGAATACATTCCAAACCCTCCACAAGTAAAAATGTGTCTATGTGAAAATGTTCACACATACACACATGTTCACATACTTCACACACATACACACACATGCTAAGACTCTTGTAACTCTCCATCTATGACAACCTTGACGCTCACTAGAAGTATCTGGGGAGCTTTCAAAAATCCTGACGCTTAGTCTGCACTCCAGACCAATGAAGTTAAAACTCTAGGGGTGGGACTCAGGTATCAGTACTTTCTTAAGTTCCCCGGTGATTCCAACGTGCAGCTGAAGTTTAGAACTGCTACTCCAGAAAGAGTATCTTCATTTGTTCATTCGTTCATTCAACAAGTATTTATTGAACTTTCAGTATATGCCAGGCACCACACTAGGTGCTAGAGATAAAATGGTGACTGAAAAACATCATGATCTTGGATCTCATGGAATTTTCCATCTAATGAGGGAAGATTAATTAGCCACATAGTGAATATGTCATTTAAAACATACTGAGTGTTCTGGAGGAAAGATTGTGGTTCTAAGAGCAAATATAACGAAGTATCTGATGTAGATTTGCAGTCAGGAAAGTCTTCCCTGAGAAGTTGACATTTGCAACATGATCTTTTGACTGAGAGGAGTTAACTGGCAGGGAAGGGAAGAACTCTTCTGCTCTTTCTAAGAGGAACAGCGTGTGCAAAGATTCTCTGGCAGAAGGAAGCTAACACATTCAAGGAAATGGGGGAAAATAATATGGAAGACACCCAAAAAGCAATTAGCAAGAGTGGTCTGGAATGACAGACAGGTTGGCAGAGAACAAATGATCATGGTCTTTAGGCCACCATGTTAGTGACAGTTTAAGCAGAATGATAGAAACCACTCTGAACATTTAAAACAGAGAAAAACACAAGGTAAGGCATTGGTTTTACAGGTGAAGAAAGAGCTGAAAAGAAAGAGGATGATGAGGGAACCCAGAAATTAGCAACAGCAGGAAGCCATTCTCAGCCTTAGTCTGGGGGGCACAAAAAAAGGGATAGTGTTTCTGGGCCCAGGGTCTGGACTCACCTGGTGGAAGCTCAAACCTTTGTGGATCTATGTAGCAGCACAGCTCCTATGGTAATTCCTGCTTCCTCCTAATGTGAGGCACTAACCATTATACAAACAAGATGCTTCTTCCTCTTCCCTACAAGGGGAGAAGAAAGTCTCAGCAGTCTTTGTATTCATCTCAAGTCTCCAGGTGATATGAACTCTTCTCCATCAGGTCCTGATGCAGCTCCTGTGGAGGGCGAGGATATCATGAAATGTGTGGTGAAAGAAGGAAACCATCATTCAGCCATGACCCCAAGATCAGCCGGTACCTACACCGGGCAGAGAGTTCCTTACCTGATGTTGGCTGAATCACTGTGGACAAAGAAGGAAAGCCCATGCCCAGAATGAGTGTCTACTCCACTGGGGACCAACTGCTTTGCCCTCCGCAATGGAAAAGCTCTGTATTAGTTTCCTGGGCCTGCCATAACAAAGTCCCATAAATCGAGTGGCTTAAACAATAGGAATTTTATTTTCTCAAAGTTCCAGAAGCTAGAAGTTCCAGATCGAGGTGTCAGCAGTGGCAGATTCTTCTGAGGCCTCTCTTCTTGGTTTGTAGATGGCCGTCTTTTCCCTGTGTCTTCCCATACTCTTCCCTCTTTATAAGTCTGTGTCCAAATTGCCTCTTCTTATAAAGACGCCAGTCATGTTCGATTAGGACACACTTTAATGACTTCATTTTAACCTATTTACCTCTTTGTAGACCCTGTTTCCAAATACAATCACATTCTTTGGTACTTGGGGTTAGGACTTCAACATAGGAATTTAGGGAGGATACAACATAGTCCATAACAAGCTTTAGCGTAATTAATTTGCCTTCAGGTGACTGGTTAATTTTCCCATCCCACTCTCCAAAGAATGAGACCATGTCCAGGCTTAGCATTGGCCGCTGATATGGGCAGTTCGGCACTAAGCAGTAATAGGTAGTCAAATCAGCCTTGGAGCAGAGAATTCCATGCTGATGAGCCCAACCAGCTGTACTGCCAAAACTCCTACCTAGTGGGAAGATCTTCACTGCTGTAATTCATGGCCACCCCTGCTGGGCCTTTGTGCTGCAACAGTCCACTCTGGGTGGACCAGCATACTGAGCAGCCCCATCTATAGCAGCAGATGTTGTGAGTATCTGGGCCACTGGCTCATGGAACTTCCTAGTGCTTTCCAGACATGCTCAAACCCAATCTTATATATCCCACTTCCACTTGACAATTAATTGTGCTGCACACATTATGGTCTGGTGAATCAAAAAGTGCCCACTTTAGGATGGACAGCTTAGGTCACGTGGTCACTTGCTATGCCATGGTAATGTGTTCAGTCTCTCTTGGGGTCCAGAAGCAATGCAGAAGATGTTTTTCAAAAGAAGAATCAACAAAGGAGCACATGGCTTTGCTTCCAAATCCTAGACTGGCTAGAGGCTTTATCAAGAGAAGTCTGTAGAGAGAAAGAGAGAATTCTTATTTTCCACTAACATTCTGTACTCCATTGAATCTTTTGATCATAAGGCCTAAGTGGAAAGGTGGCTCACACCACAACCTGGGCCTATTGCAGAGCCGTCTCTCACTCTGGCCCCATGCTAAACTGTCAGCCCATTAGGCTGCTTGGCAAAGGGCTGAGCAGCACACCCATAAGTGGTACATGTTGCCTCCAAAATCCAAAGATACTTAAGACCAGTATAGCTACGTTATTATAAAGACAATGAGAATAGGGGAGTGGCATGGTTTGACTTATACGTTTTTAAAGATTGCTCTGGCTGCAATGTGGGTAAATGATTGGAGGGAACCAAAGTCCACCTGAGAAGTCTAGGTAGGAAGCAGTACAATAGGCCGGGGAAGAAATGATGGAAACAATGGAGCTGAGCACAGAAGATGGACAGAAATAGAGTGTTGAGGGCTATGAGGATGAAAGAGCGACAGGACCCAGCAATGCTCTGGAATTAGAAGAGGTGAGAGAGGTGAACCTTATCCCCCAGGTCCTGGCTTCCCACACCAGGGCATGCTGGTGCCATCCACGGAGATAAGAAATACTGGAAGACCAGTGAAATCAGGCTGATCTGGACCTGAGTCACAGCTCCATCAAATGCTGGATTATTCAAGAGAACTTTTATGATCTCTTCAACTTTCTAGATGAGCTCCATTTGTTAAAATTACATTAAATAATATATAAAAAGTGCGTAGACCACTCCTTGGCACACAGTAACTGCCTATAAACCTCAGTAACACTACTACTTCTCTTTCTGCTGCATACACCAGCATAGGTATCAAGGGTCTGTGCTTTCAAACTATCCAGGAAGAACTATACTATGGAAGTGACCCACAGCATTTACACAGGAAACACAGATATAGACAAATATAAATCCTAAGTAAGGGAGTGTGTATTAGTCTGTTTTCATGACGCTGATAAAGACATACCTGAGACTGGGTAATTTATAAAGAAAAAGAGGTTTAATGGACTCACAGTTCCACGTGGCTGGGGAGGCCTCACAAGCATGATGGAAGATGAAAGGCATGTCTTACATGGCGGCAGGCAAGAGAGAGAATGAGAATGAAGCGAAAGGGGTTTCCCCGTATAAAGCCATCAGATCTCATGAGACTTATTTACTACCATGAGAACAGTATGGGGGAAACCACTCCCATTATTCAATTATCTCTCACTGGGTCCCTCCCACAACATGTAGGAATTATGGGAACTACAATTCAAGATGACATTTGGGTGGGAACACAGCCAAACCATATCAGGGTAGTAGGACTAAAGGAAAGAACACATGAAGTGCATATTAATTATTTTTCTGAAGAAACATGCATGAGCTTTGCATAAAATTATAAGTTCTATATAAAGTAGGATTATATCAATCAACATAAATGTGTGACTGCTGGGCAAACATACCTCTGGCTTCACATCCTCAACCCTGACCTCTAAGAATTACTGACCAAAAAGTACTGGTGAGAAGCATTTGAGTCTGGGGTTTGTCAAGCAGCAGGATAACTGCCATGGCACTGCTAGAAAGAGATTGCTGGTGTCGGCCGGGTGCAGTGGCTCACGCCTGTAATCCCAGCACTTTGAGAGGCCGAGGCGGGTGGATCACGAGGTCAGGAGATCGAGACCATCCTGGCTAACATGGTGAAACCCCATCTCTACTAAAAATACAAAAAATTAGCCGGGCAAGGTGGCGGGCACCTGTAGTCCCAGCTACTTGGGAGGCTGAGGTAGGAGAAAGGCGTGAACCTGGGAGGCAGAGCTTGCAGTGAGCCAAGATCGTGCCACTGCACTCCAGCCTGGGTGACAGAGCGAGACTCTGTCTCAAAAAAAAAAAAAAAAAAAAAGAGATTTCTGGTGTCTTCCTTGCAGATACCTCCCAGTAAATGGAGCAACCTAAAGTGGCAATCATGATCACACAGAAAGTGAGGGAGATCAAGGCTGAGATATGGCTCACTTTCATTCTGCTTTAACTAAAAACACCACCTCCAGTTTCTGTGACCCAGAAAGGATTAACTTCCCAGATGGAATTTAAATCCTCCATTCATCCACTGCCTGTGTGATCCTGGGAGGAGCACTGTAGGTTTACCCAGTTCATCATTCACAAGTTTTCTGCTGTCCCTCTTCACATCAAATCATAGAAGATTCATGACAATCATTTAGGTACCTTCTTAAGAAGGCACAGGATAGTGTGTGTCAGAGAATAAGGGGCTCAGTCTCACTGGGTTCACAGAGTAAGGGTGTGGCTTCTGGAATTGGAGTGGCAAGGTCATTGGCCCTCTTCACAATGACTTAGACTTTGCTTATCCTGACAAATCCACCAAAATGGTACCAAAAATATACCCTGACTTAGCAACATTGTTCTTGCCTTTTTGCCACCTAAGTAAAGACCACAAGGTTTGGCACATGTAGGTGTCTGATTGTTAAAGCAATAGTCAAAGGAGAATCTAGAAATCTTGCCACCATTTGCAAGATTCTGATATATCTTTCAGGCTTTTATTCATTCTTACTTACTGAGGACCTACCATGATCCAGGCATTATTTCTCTATGCTAGTTGTGGGGCTTTACTAGAGGCAATAAAGCAAGGTCCTGCACTCAAGGAATTCACACATCTAATTAAGGAGTCAATGAATGCCACTTGAGCCCAATGCAGGGGGTGCTATGATAGTGCCCTAGCAAAGGTTGCCACAGGGCTCTAGGCTCCTTATGCATGTGATTCAACTGATCACACAGCAGTATGGCTTTTCATTTACCATATAGTTGCTGGATGCCTACCATGTGCCAGGAACTGCTTAGAACCTGGGGATTCAACAGGGAACAAAAATAGACACACTCCAGGCCTTCATGAAGATGAAGTCATAGTCTTTGGAGTTATAAATATCTAGGTTCAAATTTTATCTTTACTCTTTAGTAGCTAGGTTATCTTGGGCATATTTTATAATCTCACCAAACCTCTGTTTCTTTATCTGGAAAATAGGTATAATAATAGCATCCACATCTCACCTTATTATAACAGAGTAAGAGAAATGAGAAAACGCATATGCTGGTCACCATTCTTGACAGAGTACATGCATAAGTGCTAATTTTAGAATGCCTGTGTGTGTGTGATTAAAACCAAGATGTTATCTTTATTCAGGCCTTAGAAAATTAACCTGAAATAAAATGTCAGAGCAGAGAGTCCTAGAGAGTATGAAAAGGAACAAGATTCAGGACAAGGGTGTGTGTGTGTGTGTGTGTGTGTGTGTGTGTGTGTCTCAGTGATTGGGTTCCTAGCTTCTCACCACCTACAAACACAGCATGCTATACCCACATGTACATTTCCATTTAACTCACTAGTGAGATTTGTTTAGGGTAACAATTTAAAAATATATATTTTTAGTCATAGCCAAGAAAATATCAGAATCCAAATATCAATATCTGTTTAAAAAATAAGGTTCCCAGGCCGGGCGCAGTGGTTCATGCCTGTAATCCCAGCACTTTGGGAGACGGAGGCAGGAGGATCACCTGAGGTCAGGAATTCGAGGCCAGCCTGGCCAACATGGTGAAACCCTGTCTCTACTAAAAATACAAAAATTAGCCAGGCTTGGTGACGGGCACTTGTAATCCCAGCTGCTGGAGAGGCTGAGGCAGGAGAATCACTTGAACCCGGGAGGCAGAGGTTGCAGTGAGCTGAGATCATGCCACTGCACTCCAGCCTGGGTGACACAGAGAGACTCCATCTCAAAAAAAAAAAAAAAAAAAAAAAAGACTCCATCTCAAAAAATAAATAAATAAATAAGGTTCCCTCTGCTAATCTCAGAAAGCTAGAGGTGTTTTTCCACAAGGGACGGAAAGTATGAAAAGTATAAAAATCTTGTCAACCATGTAAGTTACATTCATTTTTTTGGCCCTGCTATGTTTTGAGTCCTTGTCTCTCCTAGGTAATCAGTTTTTTAGAGAGACAAATAAGGACCCAGGCATACCACATCCAAAAAATCTTAATATAACATATGTAACAAATTATTCACATATTATTACTAAATTAACATAAAAATATGAAAATGAGCATTTATATGAAATTATATGTTATTCTACATTTTTCACTTTTCTGTCACATAAATGCTATTACTTACACAAAATAATAATAGAACTAGCTAGGGTGAATTAGCAGCAATTAATAGTAGGACTAAGTAAACAAAAAATATGTGTGAGAAAATATAAAAATATTTTTATAGTGTTTAGTCTAATACAGCAGGGGTCCCCACAGTAGTGGCCACACACCACTACTGGTTTGTGGCCCGTTGGGAGCCGGGCCACACAGCAGGAGGTGAGCAGCTTCCAGTGAACTTTACTGCCTGAGCTCCACCTCTGGTCAGATCAGCGGGGGTGTTAGATTTTCATAGGAGCATATATGTTGTGAACTGTGCATGTAAGGAATCTAGGCTACATGCCCTTATGAGAATCAGTTTCATCCCCAAATCATCTGCCCTCTCCCCTGCTCCCCTCAACTTTGTCCCTGGAAAATTTGTCTCCCACAAAACTGGTCCCTGTTGCCAAAAAGGTTGGGGACTACTGTAATACAGCAATGTATTTTAACTCTTCAATTTTTGTTTTGTTTTGTTTCTAGAGAAAGATACTTGCTCTGTCATCCAGGCTGGAGTGCAGTGGCACAATCGTCGCTCACTGTAACTTTGAACTCCTGGCTTCAAGCAATCCCCCTGTCTCAGCCTCCTGAGTAGCTAGGACTACAGGAATGTGCCACCACACCCAGATAATTTTTTAAAATTATTTTTTATAGAGATGGGGTCTGACTATGTTGCCCAGGCTTGTCTTAAATTCCTGGCCTCAAGAATTCAGCCCCCTAAAATGCTTGGATTACAGCCTGAAACCACCACACTTGGCCGTTTCTTAAGTACTATAAGCTATATTATTATGTGTTCTTAAGATACATAAATGTAAGGACTTGTTTTAACATAACAGAACATAACTACAATTGGACTAACTGAACTGATATTATCAATATTTAACAAAAATTCACAGTGACGTGTTTCTTTCTGTATGAAGATATAGTAGGCTATTTTACTGTTTCCTTTTCTAATGATCCTTCTCTGGACTTCCCATGGCCTTTATTAAATTCTTTTCTTCTTTATGTAGTGATAAACTGAATACAGTCAAGTTCATTTTGACCCACAGCTCTGCTCTTATCAAGCACATATTTTCAATGGCCAGCACCAGTGATAGCTGTCCTGTAGGCACACATTCTAAGGATATCTCCTTCCACGTCTATAAAGTTAAAAATCTTACTGAGTCCTGCTGCACATTTTGAGGAAACTGAAACTTAATTGGCCAGGCATGGTGGCTCATGCCTGTGGTCGTAGCACTTTGGGAGGCCGAGGCAAGAGGATCACTTGAACTCAGGAGTTTGAGACCAGCCTGAGCAACCTAGTAAGACCTTGTCTCTATAAAAAATAAAAATAAAATTAGCCGGGTGTGGTAGCATATGCCTGTAGTCCCAGCTACTCAGGAGGCTGAGGTGGGAGGATTACTTGAGCCCAAAAAGTCAACGCTCTAGTGAGCCTCGATCGCACCATTGCACTTCAGCCCAGGCAATAGAGCTAGACCTTGTCTCAAAAAATAAAAAAGTCTTCGTAACGAAAGACTACATCTCGAGCAATATTAGGCAAAATCATTCTGTAACTAATAACCAAAGTCTTATTATAAAAATGAAGATGTATAATATAGAATAGGGTCTTCTGCATTTATTGCTTGCATGCCCAAGAATTTTGAAAATTACGTACCCTCTCACAGATTTCAACGTTGACATATAAAAATCATATATACATTTGCTGGTATATTTAAATATGACATTTCAACATAAAACTGTTACACTATCCAATAAGATGTAATATCACAACCATTTGATACCCACCATCATTCACTTTAAAAACATAAGAAAGCTTATTTTTTAACATTTGGAAATTTAACATATTTCTTTGTCCTATTTAAATTCATGTTTCTCTTCTGCTTCCCCACAAAAAAGAATCTATCCTAATATGTTTTATGGTCAAAAGTCTTTTGTTTAACTTCTTTGATCACCTCATGATAGCTACAATTTTTAAAAAGTATATTAATTAAAATTTAGAAATTAAAATATTGATTTATTTCCAGTGACCTAAAGTGTTCAATGTTTTTTAAAATATTGAATTGCATTGAAACTATGATGATCACAACCAAATAAATATTTTTATAAATATTGATTATAATAATATATAAAATCATACAGGGAATACATTTCCTATAAATATGAATCATGATCAATTTTGATCTTTTCTTGTATATAGATTGGGTCACTAGCACATATCTTTATTGTTTGTTAATTGAGTTTTAAATAATTTTAAAATCTTATAGGATGAAATAAGGATTGGTCGTAACTGTAATAAATATTTCATAATATGACTTTATGATATAGGTTTTAACTATCAGATCTGAAAAAGAAATAACATAAAATTTCATCTGTGTTTTTGCTAATGTAGCTTGAAAACCTTCTTGTTACAATGAAAAGAATTAGTGTCACTGAAACGGGAAAAGTTCCCTTGTCCCCCTCACAGGGCGTGCGATGAGGGTGTGGCTCCTTTCTTCAGTGCCCGGCTGCTCAAAACCCCCTAGGGGGAGCAGGCAGACAGGCAGGTCGTAGGGGGAGCGTGGGCTCTGACCCCAAGGCAGCGTCTAGGGGTGAATGTCTACAGCTCCTGAAGCCTCGGCGGGCATGTGTTACCATGTGCTCTTTTAGTTTTTGCCCTCTGTAGGCAGCTTGTGTGAATCAGCTCAATTAGACCCTCTGCCCTATCTCAAGGACAGTGGACTTTGGGTTCTTGCCTTAGTGTGCCAGAAAAATCAGATCACACGTGGGCTTGGAGAATGAGTGCAAGGTTTTACTGGGTGGTGGAAGTAGCTCTCAGCAGATGGATGGGGAGCCACAAGGGGTATGGAGTATGCAGTGGGAAGGTGATTTCCCCTGGAGTCGGGGCGGGAAGGGGCTGGGGTCTCCTCCCACCATCCCGGCCAAACTCCACGTCGTTTCGCCGGTCAATGGCCTGGCAGCGTCTGCTCGTGCCTGTCGGTGTGCTCTTCGGCCAGTGTGCTCCTCTCCACGTCCACCCAGTTGTGTCTCTGCCCACTAGGGTCTCGGGGCTTTCATGGGCACAGGACGGGGGCGGGGCAGGCCAGGATGGTCTTGGAAAATGCAACATTTGGGCACAAAAACAGAAATGCCTGTCCTCGCCTAGGTCCGTGCCCACAGGCCCGGAGGTGGAGCCCTCACCAAGGACCCTGTCTTCCTTCTCCCAGCACTTCTCTGCCCTCCTCCCGTATCATCCCTACCCTATATTGTTGTTCAGACACGACTTGCTTTATAGCTATAAAGGAGTAAGCAATACTCCTTTGAAAATAACTGGGAAAAGTTTGCATTTAAATGTCTTACTGAATCTATTTTTAGCATTCTATATTCCTTATGGACAGTTTCTGCTTTCTTTTATAAGACTATCCCTCAATAGTCAGGAAATGAAAGAGGCCAGGCTATTAAAAAAAAAAGTATCACTTCTCCCACCACCCCACTCTACCATGTATCTAAATTAGAACTTCCCAGCATAGGGAACGCCACTCTCCACCTTTAACAGATAGAAGAATAATGCCAGGAAAGGCAGGTAGCCTAGGGTTCATGGTCCGTTCATTACCCATCAAAGGAAACTCTCGCTTTGCCTGGCTCTTTGAGGTTTTTACATCCTAGGGCAATGTGCCCATAGTAAGATTTAAAATAGGTGAGGGATATGAAGAGCTACTGTGAACACAGGTCTGTACCCTAGGAAAGAATATCTGAAGGAGGAGGGTTGAAGATCCAGAAACTGATTTTCTTAGAAGTGCACACTATATACCTTCAAAAAATGTATGAAGATATACACACCCTTTGGGGTGTGTGCTCCAGTTAGAGGACCACTGAATAGAAGAGTTTGGTTTTGCAATAAGTGATATGTATGTAGATCAGAATCCCAGAGCTGTCATTAATAGCAGCTGCATGAGCTTAGGCAAGCTGTTTAGTCTCCCTGAATCTCAGTTTTCTCGTGGGTATTCTCGTGGGTAAAATGAGAGTAATGGGACATATAAAGTTATAGTGATAATTAAATAAGATAATATATATAAAGCAACTGATAAGTATCCTAGCTAATACAGTGGTAGGCCCTGAATAAATAGGTTTTATTATATATTTATTATCATTATAATTATCATTATTTTTATTTTGATACAGAAGTTACTATTATTATTCTCCTGAGGAGGCATAATATTACTAAAATAAAATAGGCACCAAAAGAGAATCCAGAGGAAAACTGAGCCTATTTTGGCAAGGAGGGAATACCCTAAGATTTCACTGCTTGATGGTGAAAAGGCATTAGTGAGGGGAATCAGAATCTGTTATACAACCAATTGGTGTGATTTTTACTACAGAGAATGGTTTAGTCCTTCTCAGTAATTCTGCTGAAGTCTTTGGAAAGTCTCTTATTTAAAAACCTCTTTAGGAGTCTACTTCATTACTGTAATGAAGTTTCTGGTGCTTGTGGTTTGTGCCATTGGGTAGTAGAACCCTTTACAGAATTCTTTCCTTAATGAGGTAAAGACCACTTCTTTCAGCTAAAGGGCTTTGGAGGGAGGCAGACTAGAGTCTAGGTCTAAGGACAATTTCAGCCACCATTTACCAGCTAGGATGCTTGAGTGACTCAACTTTTTCCTAATTTGTAAAAGGCTGTAAGAATGCTAACTTTTCAGGTTGTAAGAAAAAGGTACATAAAGCCCCTAACAAAAGTACCTGATATGCAGTAGGTGCTCAACAGATAGAAGTTAGTACTATTAAAGAAGATAAGAAGAAAACCCATGGTAAATAATCATTTCTGGCAGAATGTTAAGTACCATCAAAAACAGTCAAAGGACTATGACAGTTCAAAGAAGAGAGAAGGAACAACTTTTTGTTCTGGAAAGGGCTGATGGAGAAAGGCCGTCTGAAAGAGGTTGAGATTGCCCTAACAGGACAGGTTGGATTCTGACAAGTGGAGATGGGAAGAAGGGACATTTAAAGGGTAAGAGGTGGAATGAGAAAAGTGCAGAGGTGGGAGATTCTAGGGACTGATTCAAGGGATGAATATTTCCATATGTATATGTGGATGATAGTGAGAGATGCAACTATTGCCTTGTTTGTGTACAGTCCCTCCCCAAATGTCAGGTAGAAAAACTCGGAAGGTAGTTCGGAGTCACAGTGTGGGGAACCCTGAATGCTGGATTCCGATCTGAAGGTGAAAGAGCTGGTGTCAAAACTGACTCAGAGATGTCAGGTTGGGTGCAGGCCCTTGGCAGAAAATAGAACTGGTTTTATATTCCTTACTTCTATCTTATAACACTTGGGTTAATTAACATAAGGATATATTTCAGAATAGTGTTTGGATAATGTTCTTAGGCCAGCATTTCCCAAACCATCTTTTGGATATGCAGAAAACTCTTACAGTTAACATACACATACCACAAAATAGTCCATCATGATCACACAAACTCTCTTTCCGAGTTACAATGTCCATTAACATATTAAAGATCCTGAGCAGTCCTGAAACAAATGAACCTTTTTCCTTAATTTAATTCAGCATTTCCCATATGTTTTTCAGCCTAGCACAGTGTCTTCACAGCACACTTATTAATGGCTTGGGAAATGGGGTTCTGCAGACTTCAGTTGGGAAATGTGTCTTATACAAGACCTGGTTAGGCAGCTGAACTATGTTTTGAGAGTTTGGCGGAAGCAAGGAGATGGGGGTGAGAGTGGACAGGGTTGCAGGGAGAATAGCTCTTAGTGTGCAAAGCCAAGCTGTCTGACCCAAGAGCTGTATAGATAAGCTTCATTGCAGAAAGTTAATGAGCAGATAAAAGAATTTGGTCATCCTGAAATTTGGCAAGATTGAATAATACTTTCTTCTTTAAACTCTAATTCTTAAAAAACTTCTTTAAAAACTTAAGTTTTTAAACTACCTCTTCAAATTCTGTTTGCTGGCTCTCTTAAGAGCCAGAACTCCAGACTGCTTTCTGCTTGTTTTGAAAGACAATTCTGTAGCCTGTCCAAAACTGAGTGTGAAATGGTTAAAAAGTAAAGTCCCAGGTCATGGCCGCCAGAGCTCTTTTTGAACTAGTGTTGCTCCTGGCATCGTTGACTCTTTCCCAGTAACAGAGGCCTTTTTCAATTCAGATTGGAACTACACACATTTTTTTCCCACTGAAAATGCAGGGGCCAGAAAGCAGGTCTCCCCAACTCCCACTGCCCTGTCTTCCCTCCTCCTGCTTGGCAGCCTGTGGCAAAACTAGTAGGCAGCAGTTAGAAAGCATTTAGAGAAAAAAACTGGAAAATGACTAAAATATAGAGAGAAACCCCTTGGGAGTAACATGTACCTAGTAATAGATATTTTTTTCAAATAAGATTAGAAGCTAGAAACTTTGCTAAACTGCAGTTGATAAATGTGCAGTGTTTAGAATCCAAACTTTGCGCCATTGCAGATAACAGAGACTGAAAATTCTCTGTCAGTAGAATAAGGACCTTGATAGAAAAACAGTGTGAGTCAAAAATAAGAGCATCTGCAGAACCAGACCAAAATGATCAAAAGATATCAAAACAAAGACAATGCTCCTAGACACATATGAAAAAATATTTCAATAATCCCTACTGTGGAGGAATTTGAGGTTAGTTATATGAGCCATAAGAGAGAGTATCTATAGTTTGTTGCGGATAATTATGCTTGAGTTCATTATAAAGCAAGCTATATGTCTATATGTAAATTTAGTCATTCTGAATTAGTGCTTTGTGCTGTATTTATAGTCTAGTGTTTTTAAAAATCTCTTTAAATACATATATTAATACATATACCTATAGCAAATAGACTTTTGTGACAACTGCAGACAAGATTTTGGTTCCTAGAATTAACAGACCAGATAATAGCATGCCTTGCAATAGACCATCTTTGCCAGGCTTACTCTTGGCTGATATGCCATAGTTATCCTGCCATATATTGGTGGCATGACTCTCTCCAAATACTGTGGCTATATATTAGCTTTAGAAACCAAAACTGAGCTTGACTGTGCTTTGCTAAAATGAAATGCTAAAGGCAGCATCGTCGGTCTCCTTCTACATGCATTTATGTCCTGATGGAAAGAGCATTAAAGCTTGACTGTCTTTCTTTCTATTGTAGGGAAAGTGTTTATTATATCCCAAGACTGGTTTGACTCTGAAAAATGGCACTGCTATGGGATACCTACTCTCTCTTGAAAAGTAGGACTATCAATGCATAATAATAACTTTTCCCACCAACCCCTAGGGCTGATGGCAACCTTAATAAAATATCCGTAGCAGTCAGAAAGATGTTTATGGACGTGAAGTATTAGGAAGTTGTGCTATTAGGAAACAGTGCTACTACCACTTACTGCTCAGGGATCTCATTATGCTGTTGACCATGTGATACAAATGTATCTTAGAGTAGAAAAGTCAGAAATAATAGGAGAATTGCCCAGAGACATGACAACTCAGGGACATGGATAGCAAGAAGAACGCTCTCTAAAGCTCTCCCTTCCCTCCTCTGCCCCTCTCCCAATTCGCTGTGCTGCCATCACAGCTAGACTCTCTCGCATGGTATTTTCTTTCCAGATTGTTCACTTGGCTCAGAGGATGCAGGGAAAATTCATTCTCGAAAATCGAAGTGGCATTTAAGAGGAGTGAATGCTCACTCTTGCTCTCACTGGCTTCTATTTATTCTGGGAAGAGAAAAAGAAAAAAGAAAAAAAAAACAAACCTGGGACCCAGACACACACACTCTGAATGTCCTGTGCTGACAGGAGGGAGACTTGGTTCGGCTCCAAATCACAGACTGTTACAGTAGGTAGCTAGTCAGGTATGAGCAGGGCAGGAGAGGGCTTCCCCCCACACACCAGGAGTGTTGGGCAACCATCAAGTGATGGTCAGGCAGCTGTTAACTGTTTCTCTAAAGTAATAAGTGGTCACAGCTAGCGCTAGAAGAAGGTAGTCTCCTACTAGATAGAAAACACCTGAAACTGATCAGCAGCTTCCCAATAAAATCCCGGAAGGATGCCAACAAATAAAACCCCAAGTCAAGACGTCAAGCTGTGCACTTGGTTTCTCAAGTCACCCGCTTGGCCCTCTTCCAAGTTGTACTTTCCTTCTTTTCTCTCCTTTCCCTCCTTTCTTTCCTTACTGTTCTAAAGCTTTTGAATAAACTTTCACTCCTGCTCTGAAACCTGCCTTGGTCTCTTTTTCTGCTTTATGGCCCTCAATCAAATTCTTTCTTCTGAGGAGACAAGAAATGAAGTTGCTGCAGGCCCACACGGATACGCCGCCGGGGTAACTCTGATACCTGCCACAACCAACACTTGGTGTGGTGAAACTCAGATATTTGCCACTGGTAACACCTTGGGTTCTCTCATTTCTGGCTCCCATTGCAGAAATCCAGAATGCTGGCCAGTCCCATTGGAAGGCGTCTTTTCTCTGGCCTTTAGTTAGCAGTGATTTCTAAAGAACAAACAGGTATGGAAAAAAGGCTTACCCCTCTGGAGGTATATCAGATGCATCTAGCAAAAGAGGGGAACTTTTTTATTTTTGAGACAGGGTCTTGCTCTGTTACCCAGGCTGGAGTATAGTGACATGGTCATAACACAATGTAACCTCCAATGCTCCTGGGCTAAAGCAATCCTTCTGCCTCAGCCTCCCAAAGTTCTGGGATTGCAGGCATGAGCCATCATGCCCTGATGGATCTTTTTTACTGTAAGTTTTCCTCCCACCCTGGGAAAATTTGATACACCCTGAGGAAGGCTTGCTTGATCTTCTCTTCTACCCACTTCTGTGCAGTCACTATTTTCGGGAGATACTATTTCTCATGGGATTGGGCAAATCCTTGAGCTGTGTTGAGTCAAAAAAAAAAAAAAAAATGGAAAAAGAGCCACAGACAGATATAGAGACTCTTCACCTAACTTACTCAACTTCGAATAAACTGAAATTTGTGCCAAAGGAAAAAGCTAAAACTCTGCTAGAAGGGCTATGACTAATTAAAATCTGAATACTGTTCAAGGTCAGGAACATCCAAACCAGACCATGAAGGATATCTAAGGATCAGGTTGCCAGGTAGAAGAAGAGCTGGGAGAATGCAGAGAGCCATCAACAGGCAGCAAGGTCAGTGACACAAAGAGAGGTTAAGCTCCCATTGCAGAATCAATTTCAGAGCAATGGTCAGAGTTAGGAAAGGGAAGGGAAAGACAATGCTTTAGGCTCTGGGCTGGAGTAGAGCACAGCCATAGAGCCAAGGGCCAGCAGAAAGGACTGTCAGATGGGGGTAAACAGGTGGTGAGTCTCCCTCTTGATGAGACCCTCCATCCAACCCTTCTGCTTCTCTGAAAATTTTCTAGCTGCAACACTTTCTGCTTCTGGGGAGCTTTGCTAACAGGTGTTTTCTAATTACTTGTAGACCTCAGGTACCCCTGCTCAGCATCCTTAAGATTTTTTTTTTTTTTTTTTTTTTTTGAGATGGAGTCTCACTTTATCGCCCAGGCTGGAGTGCAGTGGCATGATCTCGGCTCACTGCAACCTCCGCCTTCCAGGTTCAAGCGATTCTCCTGCCTCAACATCCCAAGTAGCTGGGACTACAGGAGCTTGCCACCACACCTGGCTAATTTTTGTATTTTTAGTAGAGATGGGGTTCCACCATATTGATCAGGCTGGTCTCGAACTCCTGACCTTGTGATCCACTCGCCTCAGCCTCCCAAAGCGCTGGGATTGCAGGCGTGAGCCACTGCGCCTGGCCCAAGAAGATCATTTTATGTGAGGTAAGGAAAGCACACTTTTCTATTGTTTGCCTTTGGTCTTCTATATGAAATAATCACAAAAATGTGTGTTGTTAAGGGCCGATTTTTAAAGCAAAATATTTGGTTTTTCCCCATGCTGAATTGAATCTCACATTTAGAGAACTCTGGTTTGTTGATGTGGAGATTGAATTTATATTTCCAACTCCACATTAGCATCTTCCTGAGAACTCAAAGGCAAACATAGTCTAAGCCACCCATTTTCTTCCTATCCCCTAACCCTGGAAGCCTGACACCCCACCCATTCCTTAGCTTTGCGCAGATGCAAATCCTGGCAAGATGAAATGCCTGCTCAGCAAGTGCTGCTAGACACGTGAGACGGCTGCCACAAACCATGGGTGACCAGTGCTGAATCGTGATACCACTCAGGAGGGGCAGGATCAGAAGGAATGTTCTGGCCCATGTTTTGCCGTGTTACCATTGCAAGAATAACTGCAATGTTGTGCCATGGATCTCAATTACAATTTATGTTTCACACTATCAGGCAGATTTCAGATAAAAGAACTTCTGACCCAAAGCCCCTTGATGTCTTATCAAGCCACATTGGATTCATGCCACTGCTTCTTGGACTCCGTCTACATCTTTGAACACACTTCATCAATGAACTAAATCTAGATCCCCTATATCTCTCTCAAAGCAGAAAGTAAGACTCATTTTTACTTTCAAATCATCAAATGGGTCAAAACTATGGTCAGAGAAGGCAGAGAAAAATGCATAAGATGAGATCAAGAGGTAATAGGTATTTGGGCAAGATTCTGCCATGTATTCTGGCCTCTCTCTTGAACTGCAGCAATAAGAATGATTAGTGCCCTTAATTATAACATTTATAAATTAGTGAATTTCTACAAACACAAAGAAACTAGCCCTCTCATTTTCTTTACTGAACAAAATGTGCTTCTTCATGAAATTATCAAGCTATCATTTAAGGTCAGTGTCACTTGTAATTAATTCATTATGAAATAATTTTGAAGAGAAAATGATCCTTTCGTCTTACTATGATAACTGACTTATTTTTAAAAAAATGGAGTACATGTATTGTAACCTGTCAGAGTAAGGTATTTTGATTAGTTCTGAATCATTCTTCTGGTTAACAGAAAGATGCCGTAATAAAGCTAGGGCTATTATTTCATAAGAAAGAGGGTCAGGATCATGTTAAAGAAGGTCAGTGAAAGAGCAAAATTGGGGCTCACCATGGTATGACTGCTTTTAGGTAATTGAAGAGAAATTAGCCATGGTTTTTGCTGATGGGGTAGTATTGACTCACTCAGAGTTTCCCCCACACCACACCCCATTCACATGGGCCGAGATAAAGGCTAAGTTCAGCCACCCATCTCTTGGGAGCCAGCAGAAGCCCCTGGGGAAGATTCCACTGATGTTCTGCTGAAGCCTGAGATGGCTGAGTGCGCAAGACACAAGAGGGAACAGGGCTTGGATCTTCTAACCTGTGAGGAGGTGCAGTGTGCCCCCAGGAAGAAAGAGGGACTTGGAGTATTCCTCATGTCAGAAGAGCACGTGGAAGACTGGGGAGATGGAGTTAGAGAAAGATAGACAGCTCAGTGAGGCCTAGCACTGCCCTCAGCCCATCCTGCCTCATTCAGCCTTGTACCCCATAAGGAAGCAAATTCCCAAAATAAACTCAGTTCCTCATCCTGCCCTCCATAATGCTTTTATGGGACACTTGATTTCTTCCATCCTCCATTCACATTTCAATGTGTGAGTTTTAGGGAGGACGCAAAAAGCAGCATTGAGCACTCCCTCAGTCATCTCCTGAAGACTGCATTCCCCTTCCTTACACTTCTCCAGGCCTTACTGTCTCTCGGGTAGAGAGTTAGTTGATTCATGACTCTCTCTGCATAGTCATGCACAAAGGAAGGATTCATAGGCAATCTTTCCCTATGGAAAAAGGAAGAGGCAGTCTCTGCAACCTAGAAAGAAAACACTCTGAGAAACTCTTTTCAACACAGCTTCCTGTGCCACTTCACTACAAATCAGAGAAGTTTGAGATCGCGTAGCTAACCCTTCTTGGATCATAGGACTCTGTTCTTTAACTCCTATTGTTCAAGGAAAGAAGTTTGGATGACCACATGTGAAAGATCAAAACTAGCTATGAATTCTTTCAACTTCTCGCATCAAAAGGTAGAGTGTATTTCCTACTCCTTAAAGCTGGACTGGCCTTGTGACCTGCTTTGGCCAATAGAATGTGGCAGAAATGTTATTTTGCAAGTTTGAGCCTAGGCTTCACAGCTTCCACTCTTTCCCCTCTGGAATGTGATGCCATGTAAACAAGCCCAGGGTTGCTTCATCTTAAAGATGAGAAACCACATGGAAAGAGACACCCAGACATGAGTGAGCGGTTCGCACTCCACAGAGTGGAGATGAGTCATACATCTCTTGGTTTTCAAACAAGTCTGCACATGTTTTTGGCTGGGCACAGTGGCTCACACCTGTAATCCCAGCACTTTGGGAGGCCGAGGCGGGCGGATCACAAGGTCAGGAGATCGAGACCATCCTGGCTAACACAGTGAAACCCCGTCTCTACTAAAAATACAAAAAATTAGCTGGGCATGGTGGAGGGTGCCTGTAGTCCCAGCTACTTGGGAGGCTGAGGCAGGAGAATGGCATGAACCCGGGAGGCAGAGGTTGCAGTGAGCCGAGACCGTGTCACTGCACTCCAGCCTGGGCAACAGAGCGAGACTCCCTCTCAAAAAAAAAAAAAAATTAGCTGGGTTTGGTGGCACATGTCTGTAATCTCAGCTACTCAGGAGGCTGAGGCAGGAGAATCACTTGAATCCAGGAGGCAGAAGTTGCAGTGAGCCAAGATCACACCACTGCCCTCCAGCCTGGGTGACAGAGCAAGACCCCATCTCAAAAAAAAAAAAAAAGTCTGCACACTTTTTGATATACCTCACATAACATGGTAGAGTTTAATTATCTTGGTCTTAGTCACTTGCTTTCAGTGAATATAATGCAGTAAAAGTGACGCCACATGACTTCTGAGGGTAGGTTAGAAAAAGCAATACATTGTCCACCAGGCTCTCTCTTGTGACACACGCCTTGGGGGCCCTGAGCTGACACATGAGAAATCTGCCTATTCAGAAGCTGCCATGCTAGAGAGAACACATGGAGAAACTGCATGGAAATAGAACAAGATGCTCAAGGAGCCCAGCTGTTTGAGTCAGCCCAACACCAACCAGCAGGCACGTGAGTGAGTGAGTGAGAGCCTTCAGATGACGCCAGTCTTTGGGTGACTCTAGGCTGACGCCAGGAGGAACAGAGATGAGCTGTTCCTACCAAGCTCTGCCCAAATTATAGATTTATGAGAATGAATGTTATTTTATGTATTTGTTCATTTTTGATTTTATTTATTTATTTGAGACAGAGTTTCGCTGTTCTTGCCCAGTCTGAAGTGCAATGGTGTGATCTCTCAGCTCACTGCAAACTCCGCCTCCTGGGTTCAAGCAATTCTTGTGCCTCAGCCTCCCGAGTAGCTGGGATTACAGGCATGCACCACCACACCCGGCTAATTTTGTAATTTTAGTAGAGATGGGGTTTCTCCATATTAGTCAGGCTGGCCTTGAACTCCCCACCTCAGGTGATCTGCCCACCTTGGCCTCCCAAAGTGCTGTGATTACAGGTGTGAGCCACTGTGCCCAGCAATAAATGTTATTTTAAACCACAGAGTGTTGGTGTGATTTGTTAGGTAGCAACAGATAACAGATACATTATTGCATTTTATTTATTTTTTTACTCACAGTTTGATGTAGGACAGCAAAGTTTCAACTTTGTAATGGGAATATTCATAAATTACTCTACGGTCACATAGTAGACAGTAATTCCAATAAATATTTCATTTTCTTAATCTGGTCTGTCATAACTTGGTGAATTCTAGTTAAGGGTATGCCTAAGCCTCAGCAGCCTGAGTCAGTGAAGAAGAATATACTGAGAAAAAGAAGCTAAAATGAAAAGGGGCGAGAGCTGGAGATACCTGCCTCAGCTGCAGAGGCAGCTGAAGAGTTCAACACATGATGTTTAAAGTTAGAGGAACTCAAGTGAAGGGGAACAAGCCAACAGGTTTAA